>NC_040899.1:1794226-1946726 GCF_900634795.4 Betta splendens | reverse complement strand
ATTTATTGCTGCCGGTTTTAAGCAGAGAAGCTGATACTCATCCAGTAATTGCAGGTACTAAAGGCAGCCCTGCTTTGTTTCCCCTCTTGTTTGGCCATTGCCATGACGCTGAGTGGATCTGCACTGTCAACAAGCAGCCTGCAATCTCCCATTAGATCAGATACTATTAGGGCGGAGAGGAGTCACTGAGCAAACAGCGTCCCTGCCTTTAAGAGCGGGTTATCTAATCTGGTCAACAGGGATGAGCTGGACTTTGGAGTTCACAGACAGACGGCGGCGCCGGGCCCTCATTGGCCCGTTGGCGTGACGCTGCTCGTTTGGAGGACGAGCTTTACAAGCAGGGGATCAGATAAGCTTTGTGGAGGTGCTTTGTTGAGGGTCAGATAACGTCTGGTGCTGATGATCAGAGCTGGTGCTGGGCCCGTTACTTATCTGAATCCACTTGACTTGGTGACCTCGGGCTAGAACCGGGCTTAGAACCGGGGGGCTGCTCCTTCAGCCGTCCTGCAGCAGCTGCCCCGTCCGCGCACACTCTGTGTTTCTGTAATATTCCTATTAGTTTTCCAACCATCCCGCTGCCTCCTCGTCTGGGGTCCCGGCTCTGTATGCGGACCCGGCCTGGCCCGGTCTGTCCAGCGTCAGCCTAAGTGGCTCTGACAGCCCACCACACAGTTATTAACTGTGATCCGCCACCACGGGGCCGGGCAGCGCCGCGCTGAGGGGAGGGTCCACCAGAGGGCTCTGCTCCAGACACAAAGGCCGCTTTCACCGACACCCTCCCACAGCCACTAATACATATTTACATCATTTCATAAGCTGAGCATGCAGGATTTCTAATGTGGCCGGTGTTTCCTTCATGAAGGACTGCTGCTCATGTAACAGCGCTGTCGGCTTTACGTCGCCCGAGGAATGCGTCCATAGACGCTGCGGCTTTCATCCCTATAGGTGGTCTGCAGCCACCGCGTCCCCTCCTCAGGATGTGGGAGCCAGACAGCCATCGGCCCCTTCAAGCAACAACACAACACGGGTCATTAGATGACACAACTGGGAGGGAAGAGATAAATAAATGTGAGCGAGGGGGAGGACAGAGACCGAGGAGGAGAGAGTGCGATCCGTAATGACAGCTGACTATGTTTAGCCCCAGAAAGGCGCTGGGATAAACAGCAGCGCGTCCCGTTTAACAGGAGGGCTTAAAGTCGCCCAGCTGAAAACCTCCAAGCCACATGTTCCTGCCCACACTGGCCATAATGAGAGCCCCACCGTTCAGTTGTTGAATAGTTGAGGCTTTTCCCTTTGAGGTGACTGGCTTTAATATAGCAACAGTGGAGCGATGGACATCCCCAGCAGTGTTCAAAGCTGTGGCGAAGACGGACACGGCTGACAAGCATTATTCCTCACAAAAGCTGCCCTTTGTTTGCTTTATGCTCAGATCCCACAAATTGTAGTCTTTGTCCCTCAACATTTCTTATTTCAGGCAGAGTCTCCGAGGCGCTGGCATCAGTTGGTGCTGATATCTGTCTTCTGCTGGGTCAGAAACTCGACCGTGACAGATGACAGTGTTTGTGTTTCAACACGGATCAGGAGAGGATTCACAGTTTTAGTTTTAGAGCTGTTGGAGCCGTGTCCTCAGACCCAGAGGAGGTCACATGACCAAGTGACACACACACACACACACACACACACACACACACACACACACACACACACACACACACACACACACACACACACACACACACACACACACCAGCCTGTGCCTCACTTGACCCTGCAGCTACGCTTACAAGTCATTACACTCAGGGTCAAGTGTGATCCCTGCACTTAACTGCATCAACAACTGGCTCTCGCGCACACGCATTTGTTAACCTCCACACAGAGAAAGTTCACAGAGCTCTGGTGAGCGTCCTCGGTAATAAAAAGTGATTTAGAGACGCACGTGATTGAAGAGGCAATGCTGCCCTCAAGTGCTCCTCCGTTCGTAATTACAAGTGGTTAAAATCTATTATTTGCGGTTGATTGAAAAATCCCCGACATAATTCAGTCGGCCTCTGTGCTCAGAAGCTCAGCTCGTAATAAGGTCACGACAGTTGCCCCGAACAACTATTACAAAACACACAACACAAAGGACATAAAGGACATGAAATATGCAAAAAGCCAAAACAAAGATGCAAAGTTCAGACAAAGACAAAGTGACAGACAGCAGGTCCACACAACGCTGCAGAGATGTGGAGCAACACAATCACTTAGAGCACAGACAGAATGAACAGCGGCGCCGCTCGGCCACGGCTCCTCCTGACGGCGTCAGAGTCCGCAGTAACAGTGAGACGTTGTGTGTCTGATCATCACAAAGCTTCTCCTCTGCTCTCCAGAGCCTCTTCAGCCTGAAAATGACTTGGGGATGTGCGGTCGGCCGGGAAGGAAACTCCCTTCACCACAGCCCTGCTATCTCTGTGGGAGTCCATCATCCACAGACTGGCCACACACACAGGCAGCGCACCACGGGAAACACACGTTCATTCACAAGTACATGTTGTACGACGGCGTCGAGTTCTGCTGAGCAGATGTGTGATGAAGCTCCTGGGACATCCCCTGCCCCACCCGGGCTCACTGGCTCCACCCACAGGTGTGTCCGGGGGTTCAGGCCGGGGTCACGGGGTCACCCTGCCTCCACATGGACCACACACGCCTCTAACCCACACTTCACCCTCTAAGGCAACATTTGTTCCAGCTCATATTGAAATGTGCAGGAATCCACATTTTACTTCACCTAACGCTCACTGTCTTCACCACATGCTTCTCTGCAGCGCATCTCAACGTTTCCTCATCAACTGCACAGGAGAAACTCAGAGGTTGTTACTTTCACTGTTTATAACTGTTGGAAATGGTCGAGACAGAAAACGAGCTGAAATGAGAGCTGTGTGGGACGTTTATGGCCAAAACCCTGCAGTGAAACTCAGCTGTCTGTTTCTCATCTGTCATGCACATGATGTAATAAGCGTATCATTATATGTGAGCGTTTTTCTCTGATTTAGAATGACTGGAGACCAGGACGGTTTAGTGCAACTGCCTAAATTATAAAAACGACAGTTTTTATTTGCTATGTTTTAATCAGGCCAAATTTTGACTTACTCCTTAATGTTATATTCATCATGTTAAAGGCCTTCTGTCCCGACAGGATGAATTGGTCCTTCGGCTGTGCCTCACCTCCCGGTGGAGCTCTGGGCAATCACTCTGGCGTCATCTGCTGGTGAGTGTGGGGTATGACATGGGAATAGAAAGTCTTTATTTTGTCAGTTGAAAGTACATCATCCCCAAGAACACGCAGTTAAAACGGCCTAATTATTCACATTTAAGGTCACGACACAGACGACTGAGAGGCAGTGTTGCTGTTCATGATAAAAACAAAGAACTCTTCAAACCCCAGCTTAAATCGAAGCAGCTGGTGCTCGATGGCCTGAAGGGAGAGTGTGTAGTGGCTCTGTAGGAGGTTCAAACTGGGATATTTACTCAGACGTCACCGTTTTAATGGAAGAGTTCAACTCTCATCACAGCGGACGTGGGGGAAAAACAGGAAGAGCCAACATAAATAAGGAAACGAAAAGACAAATTTGTTCTTCCCTGTTGTTGTTTTCTTTAACTGGAATCTGACCCGAGCAAAAAGATCATACATTCAAAAAACTAAATTTAAAGCAATAGAAAAATTAAATAAAAAGAATGGCAGGAGAAATGTGTGGTGTGGAAGTAGGAGGCTGTCCAGCTTGTCCCGAGCTCATCCTCCGGCAGAATGAGCAGCGTCGCCTCCAGAGACGAACTGGCTGATCAACATTACGCTCAGACAGAAACAGGTGAATGTGGGTTTTTAAATGAAATTATTACAGTATGGTGTGGGAACAAAACAAATATGGCATCTCTCCAAATTCATCCACAAAATAAAATGTCTGCAAATGTGCCGTTGCCATCAGGACGCTAGCGAGTAAAAACCAACTGGATCCACACCATCCTGAGAACAATGGAGGCGCAGGGAGCTCAGTCCAGCCTGTGTGTTGGTGGGTCAGTATCCCTGTAGTCCATTGTAAACCTTCTGTACAGAGTCCTGTTTCAGAAGACCCCGAATTCCTGCAACAACACAACGGACACCATTAGCAGCACTTCAGCCATCTGTCATTAACCAGAATTCACAAGAACTGTACCAAGTTGTCCAGGAAGAACCCAGTGATCACACAGTCTCACAAAGCTAACAGTCAGTTGTTCCAGTCCACACGGCCGTGGTACTAATCATGGGACAGCACTTCCGATCTGAATCTTTTTGTGGTGACTTTTCTCTCTAACTCACAGCACTTCCTTCATTCTCACCATCTTTCTGCTGTTCGTCGAGCTGTGTCTGAGGAAAGTCCACGTCGAAGGTGATGATGAGGGATCCCCGGATGTTGATGTTATCAAAGTTGGGCAGGCCCTCGCCTTTCTTCCACATCCGGGCACCGGGCCTGGTGATCTTGTCTCTAACAATATGGACCTGACCACAAAGCACAGACAGAGCACACACATGCATTCAACCACTTTTTGTAAAAAAGGTTCTAAAGACTGCATCTTAGCTCTAAAATAATTAGAATTGATCAGAACCTTGTGTCCATCTAAATGTATGACGTCCATCTCAAAGCCGACCAGAGCCTCCACCAGGGAGATGGTCACGTTGGTGTAGAGGTCGTCCCCTCTGCGTTCGAACACAGGATGTCTGGAGATAAAAGGAAGCCCATGGTGACATTTCTGTTGTCAGAACTTTGTTACACTTGTAAATAAAGCATCTTACTTCAGCACTTTGATGCGGAAGCGCAGATCTCCAGGCTCCCCATCGATGTGCGGCTCCCCTGTCACAAAGAACATTAAGGTGTCAGATGTGGGGAAAACATCATTTCCTTCTTTAGGTTCTGAACTGCATGCTCACCTTCTCCGATGAACGGATACTCTGTCTCATCTCTCACACCCTGTTCAATTTCTACCTCCAGGGTCCTCTCTTCATTTACCAGCCTGGCAGAAATAAATCACAGAACATGGGACACGTTTGAGAGATGACGCTAAGAGATAACGAACGAGAACAGGTACATGTTGTAAACTACACTGATAAAAGCTGCACTAATCATGCTCTTTGTACTAATTGTATTAGGGCAAAACATTTTCCCTCTAGTCACAGCTGTAATGTTATTCCCTCCATAGAAATTGGAGCCTGCTTGGCCGTGGCCCGCGGTCGTCTAATGTGCTCCTTGTTCCCACAGTTAGAGAAAAGCAGTGACCTACTTCACATTAGGACATTCATCGCACACTGTCTCCTGAGTCATCTGGAAGCGCCCGGGTCCGAGCTGTGTTGTCCTCATCTCCTGTCTGCAGTTACACTTCCTCTTGCCAGGAGCTTCTTTGGCTATAGGCTTGTTACGAACAACCTTTAATTAAGACACAAACACACATGTAACCAATTACTTACTTTACAACCCTTTATTAAATATTAATTCTGAGACCCTGGACTTCATCCCTACCTCCACAAAGTTCCCAGAATACACCTCTTCAAGTGTGACCTCCAGGTCTAGCACTATGTCATTTCCTCTGGGGATGTTTTTGTCCTGTTGCTGTCTGTTGCCTCCAAACATGAAGCCGAAGTCACCAAAGAAGCTAAAAAAAGACGATAGTAAGAGAAGTGCACCAGATATGGACCAGGTAATCCCACTTCCATCCATTTCTACAACGTCTGCCCCCAGAAGGATCGTATCTCCTCTCTGGAGACCCAGAGAGAACCTACGCAGTCGTTTAAACCCACAGACAGCACCGGCTCAAACTAATGTGACTTATTTATCACCATTTAAACTGTAGTAATCAGCTGAATGTCTGCTAGGACAGAGGGTGAGTTTTGCTGGGTTGATGCATTGTCCTCCTGTTAAAGTAAATCCTTGCTTGTAGGCAGGTGGAAAAGCCCCTGAGCTAATGCAACTGACCTGGAGAAGATATCGTTGTGCGAGCTGTGGTGACCTTCTTTGAGTCCATCTTCTCCGTACTTATCGTACTGTTTCCTCTTCTCCTCATCAGAGAGAACCTGCAAATCAACCAGCCGTTTGTCACAGAGCAGCAGAAGTCTGCATGGACGCACCGCAGCACCATCATCAGCTCTTTACACACATAAACAGAGGAACATAGGACTAAATGATGTTGTTAATTCTTTGCACATGCCACAATAAATTAAATGTTTTCTAATCGTTTTGAGCTTATGAATCCATTCCGATCACTCCACGTCGGCCTTTACTAAAGCCCGGAGGGTCAACGTAACAACCAATCAAATGCAGCCACACGGTCTTTTGGACCAATCACAGCGCGCGTACCGTTTCCAACAACAACCAAAGGCAGCGTACAAAAGACGTTTGTTCCGACGCTTCCGCACAATCACACATTTCGTTAAACACCTGCTTGACAGCGGTGTAAACACACGCGTGTCTCGGCCTAAAGTACGCGCACCTGCTCAGCTTGGCTGGCGTCAAGCAAACACTACGTCTCACCTCATAAGCGGCTCCCAAGTCTGCAAACTTGTCCTGGGCTTTGGGGTCGTCGGGGTTCCGGTCGGGGTGCAGCTGGAGAGCCAGCTTTCTGTAGGCCTTCTTGATGTCCCTGATGGAGGCCGACTTGCTCACCCCCAGGATCTTGTAGAAGTCTCGCCTGAAGGAGAGAGGCACACGGTGAACGCTAGGCCAGCCGGCATCGCTGACCCGCGCTGTTAGCTAGCCAGCTACTGTATGGGGCTAGCGCTCGGAAGCGACCGGGTTGTACAGTCCACAGAGTTGACGTTCTTGAAAAGCAAGTTCGCCGAAAGGAGCGGTTCAAGTCTGAGTTGTGCGTCACTGAACGGACATCAAAATGTCCCCGCGCCGCATTCGCACCACAGAGACTAAAAAGATGCAACGATCTCCAGGCGAGTTCCGGCGGCGCGCGGGCATAGCTAGCCGGCACCGCAGCGGGCTAGCCTGTAGCCAACAAGGCTAGCGGATCGCCTAGAGCGTGGGGTTTGCCCTCCTGGGTAGAACCCACGAGCGAGACAGCAGCGACGCGTCTCTGCCGGCGCCCGGGTCCACTACACGCACGGACACCAGTTCTGGACCAATCACGGTGGAACATGTGTACCAACCGGCGCCGCTGCGTCGCAGCGCGGACTACGTACCCGGCCAGCACCGCTGAGATCACATAGAGGAGCAGGCAGCACACACGGCACAGATTCATCCCTTTGTTCGCCATAAGTTGGGTTCGGGAAGGAGCTGGTTCGAGAACAGCCGGCTTCGGTGGGTCGCGTCCTGCTGCCAGTCACAAACGTTCTTCCTCCTGTCAGACAAGCCCCGCCCACTGCACGTCTGTCAAACTCCGCCCGCTGTTAAAGGAACCACTCTCCTTTATCGTCATCATTTACAAACATCATTGTTATTTATAAACTGCGCATAATATCTGAGTAGTAATCACATAATGTTTGAATACAGTTAAGTACATGCAAAGTATATTTACAAATGTGTTATCTGTACAATGTAGTTCAGTCCAGTATGGATCAAAAATGGTCACGAACGAAGAGATACAGTTGTAGCTTGTAGTGATCATGGAAATGACTGTGGTTCAGTTTTCTGGGAGTGTGATTGTCTATCAGAGAGTGTGAGAGCGCTCATATTTAAATCATACCAGGATTAAAAAGCAAGTGCATCAATTTAGCTTCGTTTCATTAGTGTGAACTCCGCGTCTAACCAGAGCACGGATCAGGTGAGAGTGTGCACAGGCGTCGGTATTAATGGGTTGATCTGCAGAAGAAGACGCCACACATATCAGTCAAACGGGAAAACAAACAGGTGAAGACTGTAGGTTTTTTTTGTTTGATGTTTTGACTGATTTGTTTACACAAATGAAACCGATTGTCCACCACCTAGGTACAACTCCACAAGGAGTAAATAAACTGTTTGGACTGTGTATTGTTCCTGTTCTCTTTTCAAATTAAGAAATATACATAAATCGTCTCCCATATTTTCAGACCCAAACTTACACTAAGTAAGGTTGGAGTCTCCACACGATCAGAATCCAGATTTGTCATTTCCTGCCGTCAGTATTCTGAACTTGCTCAGAGTCGCCAATTCTCCTGATAGTACTTGAACGCAGCATTAAGCGCGTATCCGTGAGGTGCGCGCAACAGATGTCAGATCAGGTCTGAGCGCCAAATAGGAAGAAGCGCAGACGTCAGACTGACTCGAACCACAACAAACCGGGTCGAGGGCAGAACTCGTAGATTATCACGCATGTTCGAGCCGAACCATAGAGCCGACTCTCTCGGAGACGGAGCAGCGCTGCAAGGAACCGAACCTATAAAGTAAGACCCACGTTCAGATAGCTACTGCCGCAGTTTGACTGCGGACGCGTTGTGCTAGCGGTGCTAGTTAGCGGCAGCTAAGGTACCTACGGTACCGCTGCTCAGTTCGGTGTGTTCCTGCCTTCATGCCTCTGTCGTCTGGCTGCCAACACGAGGCAGGCTGAGGTTTGTGTAATGGTTGTCGTAACAGGGCCGGAACCTTAGGTTACAGAACCGGGTCAGGCGTTAGAGCCACCAGCCTGGTCCAGCCGGAGCCAGATGTCGTGGTTCGGTTAGCATCTCGGGACACGTGTTCTAATATTGTTAATATTGCTCCCCATCCTTCTGGAGTTCGGCTCATGCTGACCCAGTTATTGTCTTGTTACAGGTGCCGTAAAAGTGAGTTTGGTTCTTAAAATGGTATAATTTGTCCAAATTAATGTGGTGAAGCTTTTAGAAAGTAAATCTGATTGAATTGATCTTAAAAAGAAAATGAAATTAGGTTTAATATTTTAATATATATATATATATATATATATATATATATATATATATATATATATATATATATATATAGGAAGATGTGAATGCAGCATTGAGAGCGATCCCTACCACAACAATCACAGAAACCAATGAGCTGATATACGCTTCAGCATCAGTGATCCTAGAGATGCTTGGCTATAAGAGCAACCATGGGAGCCATGAGAAACAATACCCACCATGGAAACGAAGGTTGGAGGCAAAAATCAAGGCAGCTCGGAGGGAAGTGAGCCAAATGACAGAGGCCCAGAGAGGGGCAATGAAAAGACCGATGCCCAAAAGGTACAGCCAGATGCCCATACCTGAAGCACTCTAAACTGCCAAGCAAAGTCTACAAGCCTTGGCCAGCCGCCTAAAGAGATACACCAGAGATAACGAAGCCAGACGAATAAACCGGCTGTTCGCAACACAACCTGCGAAAGTGTACTCTCAATGGCAGGGTAATAACAGCAGAGCAGACCCACCAAGGCTGGAAACTGAACAGTACTGGAAGGGTATATGGGAGAGGGAGGCATCACACAACAGAGATGCACAGTGGCTGGTGGATCTGAGGGAAGACCACAGCAACCTCCCTGAACAGAATCCAGTGACTATCACAGTGGCAGACATCCAACAAAGAGTCTCAGGTATGAAAAACTGGACAGCACCTGGCCCTGACATGATCCACGCCTACTGGCTAAAGAAGCTCACTGCAATCCATGAGCGCCTGGCAGCACAAATGAACCAGCTGCTAAGGGATGGGACTCACCCTGAATGGCTAACCGAAGGGCGAACGATCCTGATAATGAAGGATCCCTCAAAGGGTACAGTCCCATCCAACTACCGGCCAATAACCTGTCTCTCCACAACATGGAAGCTCATGTCAGGCATCATCGCAGCTAAGATAAGTGGGCACATGAGTCAATACATGAGCGAAGCACAGAAGGGCATTGGTAAGGATACCAGAGGAGCCAAACACCAGCTCCTGGTTGACAGAACAGTTGCCCAAGACTGCAGAGCGCGACACACCAACCTGTGCACAGCCTGGATCGACTACAAGAAAGCCTATGACTCAATGCCACACACATGGATCACTGAATGCTTGGAGCTGTACAACATCAACAGAACTCTAAGGGCCTTCATTGCAAACTCAATGAGGTTGTGGAAAACCACACTTGAAGCCAATGGGAAGCCACTTGCCCAAGTATCCATCAAATGTGGCACATACCAAGGAGATGCACTGTCCCCACTGCTGTTCTGCATAGGTCTGAACCCCCTCAGCCAAATAATAAACAAGACTGGCTATGGATACCGACTCCGGAACAGGGCCACCATAAGTCACCGCCTCTACATGGATGACATCAAGCTGTACGCCAAGAGTGAGCGAGACATCGACTCGCTGATCCACACCACCAGGATCTACAGCTCGGACATCGGGATGTCATTCGGGGTCGCGTAATGTGGGAGGATGGTGACAAAGAGAGGCAAGGTAATCCACACAGAAGGGGTCTCACTCCCAGAAGGAACAATAGCAGACATTGAGGACAATTACAAGTACCTTGGAATACCACAGGCAAACGGCAACCTTGAACAGGCAACAAGGAATGCAGCAACAGCCAAATACCTCCAACGAGTAAGGCAAGTCCTAAGAAGCCAGCTCAATGGCAAGAACAAATCCCAGGCAATAAACAGCTACGCTCTGCCAGTGATCAGATACCCTGCGGGAATAAAAGGGTGGCCAAAGGAAGAGATACAGACCACAGATGTTAAGACACGAAAGCTCCTCACCATGCATGGAGGGTTCCACCCCAAATCCAGCACCCTGAGACTATACGCTAGCCGCAAGGAAGGAGGCCGAGGACTAGTGAGCGTGAGAGCCACTATCCAGGATGAAACATCCAAGATCCATAAGTACATCAAGGATAAGGCCCCGACAGATGACGTGCTGAGTGAATGTCTCAGGCAGTGGAGCACAGAGGATGAGATGCTGGAAGAGGGACCATCATGGGAGGACAAGCCCTTACACGGGATGTACCACCGAAACATAACTGAAGTGGCTGATCTCAACAAACCCTACCAATGGCTTGAAAGGGCTGGGCTGAAGGACAGCACAGAGGCACTCATCCTGGCTGCACAGGAGCAGGCCCTGAGCACCAGAGCCATAGAGGCCCAGATCTACCACACCAGACAAGACCCAAGGTGTAGACTGTGCAAAGAGGTCCCAGAGACGGTCCAGCACATAACTGCAGGGTGTAAGATGCTGGCAGGCAAAGCATACATGGAACGCCATAACCAAGTGGCTGGCATAGTATACAGGAACATCTGCGCGGAGTATGGACTGGAAACCCCAAGGTCAAAGTGGGAAACACCTCCCAAGGTGGTAGAGAACGAGCGAGCCAAGATCCTGTGGGACTTCCAGATCCAGACTGACAGAATGGTAATGGCGAACCAACCAGACATTGTGGTGGTGGATAAAGAGCAGAGGAAAGCCCTAGTGGTGGATGTGGCAATACCAAGCGATGGCAACATCAGGAAAAAGGAACATGAGAAACTAGAGACATACCAAGGGCACAGAGAAGAACTGGAGAAGGCTTGGAAGGTGAAGGCCACAGTGGTGCCTGTGGTGATCGGAGCACTGGGGGCTGTGACCCCCAAACTGGAGGAGTGGCTACGACAGATCCCTGGAAAAACATCCGAAATCTCAGTCCAGAAAAGTGCAGTCCTGGGAACGGCAAGGATGCTGCGCAGAACCCTCAAGCTCCCTGGCCTCTGGTAGAGGACCCGAGCTTGGAAAGTGGATGAGACCACCCGCGGAGGGTGAGAATAGAGTGTGTGTATATATGTATATATACATATATACAACCACCCACCAACTGTAGATATGTAGGTACATACATACATACATCCATGACGTTAAAAAAAGTCTCGGTATGTGATAAAAATGGTCATAGTATGTGGTGAAAAAACTGATTCTCATATGTAGATACTTACTTACTTTAATACCCTCATACACACTTGCATAGATAACGTCCATGTGTTTGTTCCCATTCTCTGTAGCCATGGAGGTCGACACTGTGACCATATGGCCTCGCATGGAGCTCTTCTTACTAGGTGCTCTGCAGGTAAATACGCCTACTCAGTGATGTGGAGGTGTGAATGTAGTGGAATAACTGCATTCTATACCGTTCCAGGTGGCTCCATCCTCCAAGCTCAGCTTACACTATCTACGTAAGATGGCCACGTATGTGCGGACGCGTGATGGCTGCTTCCCCGTCCTGCGCTGGCCTATGTGGAGGCATATTGCCTGTGGAAAGCTGCAGCTTCCGGAGGACCTCGCGTGGCTCTACTTTGAGACCTTCGACCTTCTCATAGGCCACCCTCCAGAGGAGAGGCTGGAGTGGGCCGAGTGCCTTTCACAGTGTTCTTCCAAAAGTGAGCTGGACCAACAAAGGAGCAAGGTAACGGGTGGAAGACGGTTACCTTAGCAACCAACTCACTTAACTCAGGATGTCATATTGTCTCATCGTCCCACTTGCATTCATTTTGTGAATCTTTTGTAAGGCTTCGTGTACTGAGGTTAGTGATTTTCCCTGAAAGGTTGGAGTTACATGTTTTTTTTTTTTCAATGTTTTTTCTTTTCCAGTTGTCTGTGGACACGCTCCAGTTCCTCCTCTTCCTCTACATCCAGCAACTTAATCGTGTGTCTCTGCGGACATCTCTGATCGGTGAAGAGTGGCCAAGCCACCGTACTCGATCTCCATCTCCATCCGACCGGGAGGCGAAGACAAGCTCTCAGAACAAGGTCTGTAATATTTCCTCTGTGGTAACTACCTGCTGGTCATTTGTGATGTTTGAAGACTAAATGTGTCTTTGTTTCATCAGAACTGGGACGATCAGGCCCACTTGTCATTCGTGCAGAGTCACTTAAGAGAGATTCTGGAGCTGCTGGTTGAGCCAGGCCAGCTGTCACAATCTGGACAGACCCTCAGAGACTGCAAGGTGTGTTGATAGCCTCCACTGCACGTAAAAATATGATATACAGCCAGGTCCATAAATATTGTATGATGTATGTATATGTATTGTATGATTGTATGATGTAAATACCCTCAAACTAAAGCTGATGGTCTGCAGTTGAAGCACATCTTGGTCATTTTATTTCATCTTTTGGTGGTATAGAGAACTTAAAATGTTGGAATTGTCACAGTGTCCCAATATTTATTGACCGGACTACATATGGTGTTTCTCTTTCAGTCAACCCAATCAAAGCAGGTTATATTTTTGATGTTAACTGAAAGCAGCTTTTACGACGCTGTAGCTGACCTGACCTGTCATTTGTCAGGTTTCCCTGGAGGTTGTGCGGAGCCTGGGCCTTCTGTTGGAAGGCTCAGTTGGCCACGGTACAGCTGTCCAACCTGTTCACAGGCTGCTGACCAAAGGTCCACTTCAGGCACAAGCTGGCTACTCCACAATCAGCCGCTCCTTCACTCTGCACAAGCTCCTGTCGTGTCTGCAGCAGAACCTCACATTCAACCCGTTTGGAATGACTGCCTGTCTGCAGTCAGGCAAGAAACTAGCCTGGGCTCAACAAGGTCACATCTGTAGTAGACATAGATTCCTTACTCATTCCCTCATGTGTGTTATGCATAAACTACTGACAGATTCTAAAGTGCTTTGCTGTTGTACATTACTCTTTATTTAGTGGAGGGGACTATGAAGAGAGCTAAAATAGCCAGGAACACCCACAAAGCTCCACCGGGCAGCAAGATGGTGTTGATGTCCCAGGTTTTCAAACAGACTCTGGCTAAATCTTCAGACAAGTTGACGGGCGCCAACATAAAAATCCACAGATGCTCAGAAGCCTTCATTTACCTCCTCTCACCTCTCAGGTAAAGGCAGTCCAATATTGCAAATTATACGGTAAAGGTTTTGGGACACAGGTCATGTATTGTGTTTTATCCGCACTAATGCAGATCCGTCAGCTTGGACAAGTGTCATGATAGCACAGTGGTCCTGGGTCCTGTTGAGACCAGCGTCCACATCCACGGCTGCCAGAACGTGCGGTTGGTGTGCGTGGCTGGCCGGGTCGCCGTGGGAGCCTCCTCACATTGCACTATTCATGTGCTGACGCCCACCAACCCCTTGCTCCTTCCTGGAAACACAGACATTACTCTGGGGCCCTTCCACACTTTCTACCCTTCCTTGGAGGATCATATGGCCACTGTGGGGCTCGCTGTGGTCCCCAACCTCTGGGACCAGCCTCTGCTTCTTGGGGCCGAGGGCCTCATCAACCCAGACCCTGCCTGCTACCGCCTGCTGCCCCCGGCCCAGTTTCACAGCATGGTCGTGCCTTTCCAGATGGAGGGGGACACGTGTGAAGTCCCTGGTGAACTCCCTCCTGAGTACCAGGCCTCACTGGACGAAAAGCAGAGGAGGATCCAGAACTGGCAGAGGACTGTGATGGAGGCCCGGCTAAACCAGTGAGTGACGCACCATCATTTGATCTAGTTACTGCAGAAACCAGAATAACACGTCACTTAGTGGAAGGAGCAGCTGTTCCAACAATCAATAGCAATGTGTTAGAACAGTGGTGGCAGATCACGAACACCCTCACTGGCCAATTTATTAGCTACACCTGTACAGTCTGAGGCAGTCCTACACAGCAGCTCTGTCGTCAATCCTGTTACAAGCTTATAACTCATAGGTGATAATTCTGTTTATTACTGAGGTCGCAGCTAAAACCACCCATTAAGCATAACTCTACAGGGCAGTGGACAGTGGGTTCACTTTGTGTATAAGCAGATTTATTCATCCTCGTCATGTAACTAATGGCTCATGTTCTCCAGGGAACAGAAGAGACAGTTCCAGGAGTTGGTGGAAGTCAGGTTCCACGAGTGGCTTTTAGAAACGGGGCACCGGCAGGAACTCGACAGCCTCATCCCGCCCACGATGGCCTCTTTAAAGGAAAGCGAGGCTGCAATGGACACGCTCCAAGCTAACGAGCCAACGGGGATGGGAGGACGGGTGCTGGGGAAGTCACAGAAGGCCTATTGAACTGCAGCAGCGGGCTGAGGTAGCCCAACACAGTCCTAGTAACAAAGTCCATGTGTTATACACATTTGGCTCTAGTAAATCTGAAATGCTGAGTTTCTTCTTGAGAAAAGGCGGCTACAGAAGAGGTGGGTGTAGAGGGTCAGGAGAAACAACTAATACCTCTAAGATAATGACTGTTATCACCGGCTACCAGGGAAGTTACCTTTATCACCTTTACTGTCTCCAGCCTCTGTCCCCATTTCTACCCACTTTGTTTGTAAATACAAACATGTTAGTTTCTAGAAGGAATGTAGATTAAATTAATTTAGCACTTTGGTTATTATTGTTTTGCTGCCTCAGGTCACTGTATTTAACTGAGGAACAGGATTTGCTTTGGTTGAGGGCATAAATATAAAGGCTTCATAGCCAGCTTGTACTTAGTTTATTTTGTCACAGCCTATATTTGTATGTTCTATTTTCTTAGCATTTGTGGCTTCACATGCAGCATGTTTGATGTGCACTGTCTGTTCTCCTCATATGGTGCAGACCTTTTCATTTCTTCACGACACCAGATATTTATTTTTGTATGAATTCCCCTGGATGGGTACGAATATTTAGTTTGTTTTATAAAACTACCCTGATTCCTGAAGTATTTTAATATTTCATACCTACTTCACAAATTCAGACCTATGTCACAAAAAGCAGCAGTTTTAGTTCTGGGTAATGAAGACTTTGATGATAATCACGTCATACGTTCACCCTGTAAAGTGCTTGACTGCTGATTATGACCCTGGTTTTACCTCTGTGAAAAGCACAGCAAAGTTTGATGGTCTCAAAAATAAAAATGACCTAACTAAAAGCATCACTGACTTTTTCTTATCTGCGTTTGATTTATTCCACTTTTGGTGGAAGGAACTAATGAGAATCTGCAAAGTGAATAGAGCAGAGTAGAATCTGCATCTAATTCTGTAAGTACAAGTTCTCTACTCTCTACAGTGCAGCAGTCATGTTACATGGTCACTGAAGTGACTTGCCCACTTTTCTGTTGCTATGTTGCACTGGATGGGTGAGTGTATAACATTTCTGCAGTAGAACATTTCCTGACCCTTCATCTGCTACTTGAGGTCTAAACGCTGGGTTGATGCATAAGGCAGAAATAAGTCATGAGTTGGCAGGTCCTCGCCATTCGCGGACAAGCTGGTGGAGCTGGCATGTGAAATATGGTGCGGGAGGGGGTGGGCACCGGACCCAGCCAGTACAGAAGTGGGGTCAATGGACGCCTACCGTGCCCGGCCATTATGCCGTAATCCTTTTCTGGAAAAACTGAATAGAGCTAGAATCACTGACTCAATTTTTGGATCTCATTTTCATGACAAAGCGATTGTTCCCCTTTTGGCTCCACTGTTGCTGTTTATAAACGGGGAGCGTGGGGTATAAAAGGACGGTGAGGGGCCAGTGCTGCATCGAGATCTCAGGGCAGCTACCATCACTAACATCACCGAGGCTTCCCACACAGACATTCACGATGGGCAAGGTGAGTCCTGACAAACGGAAATTCTGGGGCACTAAAATGCAATGTCAAGGTTTTCTAATCGTCAGCAACAACTCAAATGGAGCAGAAGAGACGAGTATGCATGCTTTGTTCCAGATCGTCTTCTACGAGGACAAGAACTTCCAGGGGCGGCGCTACGAGTGCGACAGCGACTGCTCGGACTTCCACAGCTACCTATGCCGCTGCAACTCCATCCGGGTGGAGAGTGGGGCCTGGGTGGTGTACGAGAGGCCCAACTACATGGGCTACCAGTATACGCTGACCAGGGGGGAGTATCCTGAGTACCAGCGCTGGATGGGAGTCAACGACCGCATCAGCTCCTGCAAGATCATTAACTTTGTGAGTGTGACATCTCTTACTCAAGCTGCACAGTTAGCATTGTCTACACTGTCACATATCAAGGCAGTGATGAAGCTAGTGAGAGTAAGCAGGTCAGGCTGTGGGCTGGGTGCTACCAGTGAGCGCAGGGCTTTGTCATCACAGACCGATACCTGGGTCAACCCATCGCATGGGTGACCCAGAGCTGGAGGCCACATTCAGAGACAGCTCTGTCATAGAAAATCCATGCAGCTGGTGCAAACTGCATGTGCGCAGGCACAAACAGGATGTTTGACAGACAGTCTGTGCAGAGGCCAGGTCACTACACCTTACGTGACAAATCCTCATCCTCCTGCTCGTCTCCCTGCAGACCAGCGGGACCCAGTACAAGATGCAGCTCTACGAGAAGGCCGACTTTGGGGGCCAGGCCTACGAGGCCACGGAGGACTGCCCCTCGCTCCTGGAGAAGTTCCGCTGGAGGGAGGTCCACTCCTGTAAGGTCTACGACGGCTGGTGGGTGTTCTACGAACACACCAACTACCGCGGACGCCAGTACTTCCTGGAGAAAGGGGAGTACCGCAAGCCTGGCGACTGGGGGGCCATCAGTCCTGCTGTCCAGTCCTTCAAGCGCTTCACCGAATGAGTCACCCTCCATCCAGGACGCAGGCTAGTTGTGATCTCTGCCAGGGCTTCACGGTACCTGGCTCCAGTTTTCATGAACTAATGTAATTTCGAACTGAGGTCTCAAATAAAAACCTGTCCAGCAAACTGATTGAGGATGATTTTTTAGTCTTTAATGTCTTCTGAACATACAGTTAAGACATTTGGGTTCAATAATAATAATAATCCCCCGTCTGGAGCTTTCATCAGAAACCAAACTCTCATCGTTTCATATTTGTCCTTTGGTTCCAAGACATCTGAGCCATGGAGGCGCTTCATCTCAGCGCAGGTCTGAGGTCCACGGTGACAGGCTGACGGTTGAAGTGAGTCCCGAAAGAAAAACAGTTGCCTCCCCCACCGATCAGGAGGAGCTGCTGCGAGTCTGTCAGCTCAGAGCAGAAGGAGTGGAGCATCAGCGGCCAAGGCACCGACGTCTACACAGAAAGGAAATGCTTTCAGTATTGTGTCAGGTCAGTAAAACTATTAAAGAGTCAGGACCTGAACATGTGAACTGACCGTGTCCAGTCGGAACTCCGCGCTGCTGCGTGTGGTGAGGTCAATCACAACAACACCCGGCACAGCTTCCGCATGCAGCCAGACCCCTCCCACCACAACCAGCCTGTCACCGAACGCATGGGCAGCATGAGAGTATCTGGAAACAGGAGATCATTTAGGTCATGTCTCCCAGAGGAGGAGCTTCAGGACACCGAGGTTAACAGCAGACCTGGGAACAGGAGGGGGCTGCACCTCCAGCCTTTCCCAGCAGAAGCCTCTCTGGCTCGGCCTTAAGACGAGCGCATCCCCCAGCGGGACTCCTCTTCCGTCCAGTCCTCCAAACACCACCACGCCCGCCCGATACGAGCACGCTGAGTGGGAATGTCGGGCCTCTGGCGCCGCCCCCTCAACGGGCATCTGTACACAGTACATAGTCCACTGTTCACACCCTGGGCGACAGCAGGAGGCATGAAAGGGGGTTTTCCACTATCAACGTGCTTTGATGCTGTTGTTAAAACTGTTCAGGTTCTTCAAAGTGAAGGGACTCTCAGGGTGATGTAAAAAAAGCTTTTAATTAATACTACACGTGCAAACCTCGGTCCAGTGCCAGCGGTCTAAACACAGGAAGTGGCCGTCACCCAGAGCTGCCTGTGACTCGTTCTTTCCTCCAAACACAAAGAGAAAGTTTCTGCCTGCAGAGAAAATTCAGAAGGTTTTAGTTGTAAAATGAGACAGAAGAACGAATGACATCATCCTCATTCTTCTTACCTTTGTGACGGACGACTGAGGCGGTGTGCCTCCACCTCTGCCGCGGTGCATCACCAGTGCTCACCACCTGCTCCACATGGAGTTTAACTGTCTCCACCGAGTCCTCGGCTCCAGTCGGACCAATGGTTGCTGTAACAAGCTCTTTGACCGGGCTGAGTGGAGACGAGCGGCCTCCGTACACCACTGCCCTTCCTTCAGACAGACAGGTGGCGGTGTGGTAGAGCCTCACACCTGAGAGGAAGCCGACAACGCTGACTGAAATCACAAGCTGCTGCTCTGGTCTGTGCTGGCGCTTTGAACAGTCCCTCACCTAGATCTGCAGACGTGTGCACGCTGACGGCTCTCCAGCCCTGCTGGCCCCTGACCAGGGCCCTAGTCACCGTCCTCCTGCCTCCTCTGCTGCAGCCTCCTGTTAGCAGCACCTGCCCTGAGCTGGTTAGGGTGGAAGCCATGGCCAGTCCCTCCACACAGGCCGGCACAGCCTTCACCTCCAGGGCCGTGGGACTCCAAGACGGGCTCATGGGTAGAACTGAAAAAAACAGAAAGACTAGATTCAAACTAAAGGAGATGCAAACAAACAGACGACTCCTAAACAGTAGTAATGACCTGCATCATGTGGGAGTAAAGCCTGAGCCACACAAGAACCTCGAGACGCAGCCAAGATGAAGTAGTGCGAACACTTCTGGTGCCACTCCTGATAATACAAACAGTGCATGTTGTCATGTTCTCATCATCATGACATAATAACTGGTGAGCAGCAAAAATGTTCTTGTCTGAAATGCACAAACTGTATAAACCGTAAAATCTACAAGAGAGAGATGAAGCAGTGAAGAAACACTAAGACCTGGACCTGAGATCTTTTTGGTAAACTGCAGGTAAAATACTTCTTGGTCCCAACGAAAGGATGAGACAAATGAGGTCACTTTTCCCCTGTTCTTTTAGGGGCTCTGTGATAACTATTAAAACAACATCAAATCAGCAGCAAGTGTAAACCTTTTCCCAGATCAACATTTTCCTGCTTTGTGGAGCAGGAAAAGTCAGCACCGACTCATGAGCTGACCTCATATTCGTCAAAAGGCTCCAGGTTCTCCACCCTGCATCGCTCGTCTTCAGGAATCAGCCCCAGGTAGAAGTCATTCACATCCAGACACACGCACTGCTCCCAGCCCTAAAGATAAACGGTCAGTAAACATTGGTACTTGGTCCAGAGCAAAACCACATATTCTCCACTTAATGCAGGAACACAGTAAGTGCATGAAGTCTGCAGACTGGCCTGATCCAGGAACCTGCGTCTCTGTGCTGCCGTGTCTGGGTACTGTCGGAGAGCGTGCAGCGTTGAATTACATTTCAGGAAGTGATCTTGCATAATCTGACCAAAAGGATCGAGGGGATGAATCTGCTCGTACATGATGAAGAGTGAATGGGGCAGAATCTTTGCTGCCCATCTGATGACAGCATCGGACCTGAAGGACACAGCGTAGAGCTGCATTAAACCACCATCTGGTTTCCTTTCAAACAGGCAGGTGAAGTTCTAGCCCGAGCTCACCTTTGTGTTTCCATGTATGTGAGAACTACTTCAGACAGAATTAGAGTTGGTGCTGCCCAGTTCAGCCCTGCTGCACCCAGAGCCTCCTCCAGCTGGGATTCCTCTCTAACGTCCACTCCCAACAGGCAGTATTGACTGCTGGACACGTGTACAGGAACTGCACAGACATAAATTATGATGTGTTGCTTTTTACTGAAACCTTCACGTTTGCTGTGAGTGAATGAAACGACAAACCTGCATCAGAAGCTGGATGTGAGTCTAACATCTCCCTCAGCGTGAGCTTGGAGTGAATCAGGGCTGTCTTGCGCTGAGCCACATCTGGGAAATCCACCTCAAACACGACAGCCCTCTGAAGAGCTCCGTCCGCACGCAGGCGAAAATACAAAGAGTCGAAGCCCGCGCCCAAAGACACAATCTGAAAGACGAAGACATGAACCTGATCAAAAGGTTCATCCGACAACGTTATATTGCGGTTTGTGGATTTGCTGCAAACGGACCTGTCTCTGCGTGCAGCTTTCAGTCGCGTGCAGAAACCTCCTGACACAGTGATCCACCGCTCTCCAGCGCACGTAGTATCCCCTGGAACGCACAAACACGCCACAGACCGCACTTGGACCAATGGAATAGTTGAGTTGATACACGAGCGGATTGGCAGCAGCAGGATTTGTTGCTAAACTCCATACGTCTGCTCACAGTGTGTGTCGAACGGAGTAACACACCTGTTGATGAGCGGGGCCCTTCTCGCCACTTTGCAGACGAAGTGTTGGAGGAAGGCGTCCTGGAAGTAACCCTGTGCTGCGGCGGAAGCCTTGCTCACCACGCTGCTGTCGTTGGTGCCCTGAACCTGCATGGAGCAGCATCAGCAGGAGGTCCCTGGAGTCAGAGCAGCCGCTCCACAACACCACAATGTTCGCTCGTTCAGAGTGCGCAAATCCAATGACGTGTCCAATGAGTGTACATAAATATGGAGGAGCGTAATAACAGGGGAAATATATGTATATATACTTACAGCGGTGTCTGTCCCGTGTTTCTTTCTGTTTGTCGTTGGCATGACGTCAGCGCAACAGAAAAAGCACTTGCTCTCATTATACAAGTGTAAAATGATTAATTAGAACAGTTTTCATCACGCGTTAAACTCACGCGATGAAAACATTCAAACATCCTCCACGTGGGAGACACTTCCGCTGCCTCCCGACGCAGCAGCGCCCCCAGCTGGTCGCAGACGGAACAGCCCTTTACTAAAACGAGTTCAAAACTCCACAGAAAAATATTCATTAAGACCAAAAGTATCCAGCGACACATGTGGTGATAAAAATGTTTATGTTGTAAGCAATTGAAATGATTAAAATTACAGTTATATCTATTTTACGTCACAGACTATAAGGCTTAATTGGATTTTGTCAGAGCACCATATAACATATTTACATTCATAAAGAATTCTAACCACTATTTAAACCGCGTTGAAAACAGAATCAGTCCCTTCAGAACTTGACGTGAACGGGATAAAAATATCAGGTTATTTTCTTATAGGTCTACTGGTTGCGTCTACTCGAAGGCTACGAAGTGAACGCGTTTCTGAACAATACGCGACACGCAGCCCGGTGATTCTCGGTGGATTGTGCCGCTTTCCATCACGCCTGGCTCCCTCAGGCTGAGAATGCGGCTGTCTGACAATGCGGCAGCCAGCGCGCATGCGCCACATTACAGGAAGTCTGCTAACGTTTTCTTCTACCAGCTGAGAGCCAAACTGTCAACAGTTAAACCTGCGATACCTGCGCCGCCGAAGCAACAACACACGGTAAATATGATCGCGGGTTTCCTTCGGTAACAACGCGTTAGTTAGACACAGCCGGTGTTTTTGTGTGTGTGACTGGGCGTCAAATGTGACGCTTAGGTTCAGTTTGTGTCGTTGACGCGATCGGTGTCTCGTTAGCACAAAGCGCGAGGTAAGGTGCTGCTCCGGCGGCTTCATTAGAGCCGCTGGGGCGGGGGGTGCACCGGTGACCCGCCGCTGGGGCTGGAGGTGCACCGGTGACCCGCCTGGGGCTGGAGGTGCACCGGTGACCCGCCGCTGGGGCTGGAGGTGCACCGGTGACCCGCCACTGGGGCTGGAGGTGCACCGGTGACACGCCTGGGGCTGGAGGTGCACCGGTGACCCGCCGCTGGGGCTGGAGGTGCACCGGTGACCCGCCGCTGGGTGGGGGGTGCACCGGTGACCCGCCGCTGGGTGGGGGGTGCACCGGTGACCCGCCGCTGGGTGGGGGGTGCACCGGTGACCCGCCGCTGGGTGGGGGGTGCACCGGTGACCCGCCGCTGGGTGGGGGGTGCACCGGTGACCCGCCGCTGGGTGGGGGGTGCACCGGTGACCCGCCGCTGGGGCTGGAGGCGCTGCAGTGATGGGCGCCCAGCTGCGTCGCTGTCCAACTCTTTTGTTTTCAGGTTTAGCCCTAATTCGCTGACCAGCAGAGGTTTAATTCAGCCGCAGTTCAGGGTTTGTTGTCTTTGTTTTCGCCAGAAACCTATTGGTTCTGTGTTTTGCAGCTGTTTAAATCCCACTTGACTCCTGTGTATTAAACAAGCTGCGTGGGTACAAGCGTCATAACAGACTTGAATCAGTGATTTTATTGAACACGTGTTGTAGTGATGACATTATAATTCTGAAACGTGAATCTCATCAGATCAGTTGAATATTTTCCAGAGCTGCTTTAAATGTGACTCTTTTAAATGTAACCTGTTCATTTGTCATAGTCAAAACTACTGTTAGTTTGTGAGCCTCACAGAAAAGAAACATTTCAAAGGCCAATCTTCACACTCACTGGATTCACTGGGTGAAGTCTTTGTTACCTTTAGAAGAAGCAAAGTGCATCTGAGCACAGTAGTCAAGGTCCAACCTTTATACACACCATTTCCTTCTAAAGACAACGGCACCTGATGGGAGGAAACAAATCTAATGGAAAATATGATGTAATGTTGTCCAAAACAAAAGCTTCCACCTCTCTACCAGAGAATCATCCAGGCGAGGAGGAAGATCACATCCTGAAACTGTCTGCGAGACCGTGATCGACATCCCAGAAGCCGCTGTCTCGGCCCCAGGGAGGAGCCCCCCCCCCACAGCCTGCCACCGCCCCACCAGCGTCGCTATGAGCTCCAGAGGGAGCGGAGGCCGCTCCAACGGCACACTTCCACAGACCAAGATCTGCCAGTTCAAGCTGGTGCTGCTCGGGGACATGGCCGTGGGAAAGTCCAGCCTGGTTCTGCGTTTTGTCAAGGGGCAGTTTGACGAGTTCCAGGAGACGACCATCGGAGGTGAGGACTGGAAACGGGCACGAAGCAGAGCATTAGGCTGGAACGAGGTTTCTTAGATGGCCACTATATTTATCATGATCAGAACCCCCACTCCAGTGTGACACGATGAGGCTGTAGATGTAGAAGTAACGCGTCCTAACCTGTCGTTGTGTCCAGCCGCCTTCCTGGCTCAGTCTGTGTGTCTGGATGACACCACAGTGAAGTTTGAGATCTGGGACACTGCAGGACAGGAGCGGTACCACAGCCTGGCTCCCATGTACTACCGCGGCGCGCAGGCTGCCATCGTGGTGTTCGACATCACCAAGCCGGTAGCTGTTGCACTTCACTCCCTTTACTCTCACACAGGCTGGCAGGTTCATTTGCATGTGTTGCTGGTGCCGTGTGGTGCAGGAGACGTTGGAGAGGGCGAAGGCCTGGGTGAAGGAGCTGCAGCGGCAGGCCAGTCCCAACATCGTCATCGCGCTGGCTGGGAACAAGGCTGACCTGGCAGAGAAGAGGCTGGTGGAGTATGAGGTAACATGCTGTAACCGCACCTCAACTAGAACTCACCTTTCTGGGTTAGGAATCAGTGGAGTCTTACTGAGCGAGGAGTCCGATCCAGTTTGGAGCAAGAATTACAAAGGAACTGGTTATAAACTGAGGGTGTTGAACATCTTTGCAGAATTTAGCGGTGATTCAATCTGTTTGGCTGCATTTAAATAATGCAGGCGAAGTTCAAGGTCACCTGCTGTGCAAATTTATTCAAGCCTCAACAATCACACAACCTGCTGCCACGTCTCAGGACAGACGCCGTTGCTCCGCTGTGTGGGCTCAGTTGTTTTTCTGTGGCGTAGGAAGCCCAGACGTACGCAGAGGATACCGGCCTGCTCTTCATGGAGACGTCCGCCAAGACGGCCATGAACGTCAACGAGCTGTTCCTGGCCATTGGTGAGTTTCTGCTTTTGGACGATATGTCCTTTACTGTGGAGTCGTCGTCACTGAAAAAGGGAAGATTTAGGACTCTTTGAATGGATTATTAGACACTCTCTCAGATCCAAGGTAGTGAATGATGACTCATCCAACATAGGATCACTTCCCCTTTTTGTTCTAAAATCCGACCACTAGTTCAGTACAAACCAGTTAGTGTCCCTAGTAAAACTAGGGACAAAAGCAAGGTAGTTCTTCCTAAAATCTATCATTAGAAAATATAGATGAACGGTAAATTGAATAAGAAACATTAAATCATTGACCCATTTTTTCTGAATGTAGCAAAAAAGATGCCAAAAACAGACACCCAGAACCCGACACACGCAGCACGACATCGTGGAGTGAACCTCCAGGACCCAGACGCCCACTCAAGCCGAGCCTGCTGTGGTGGCAACTAGAGCCCACACGTCCGACCCGTATTCCATCACTATACGCCACAGCCCTTCAACCATCCGGTCCCCTTCCACCAACCTACACGAGGTGGGCTGGAAACAGGGAAACCCAAAATCTGCACACCCCCTCCCTTCATTCATCAGAGATTCAGAGCTGAGAAGAAGCGAAACAGAGAGAAGAAGAAAAGCCCAGTGTTTGACACGCGGTTCCGGTGGTTCTGCATCTGGAAATGGCTCGTGGAGGTAAATTGAGGACCGAGATGGAGACGAGGAAAATAAAGGTGGTGGAAGACACTGTCAAACCTGTTGTAGTAGTTAGATCCAGTTTTCTTTCATTTTCACTCTGCCTTGCAGCGTTTCAGCCACAGCCCTGTTCGCTTGTGTAACGATGCACAAACTGAGCAAGACAGGAAGGGGAAAAACGTCCAGGGCATGAAATGAGCCCAGCAGCTGCTTTCTCGCTCGCTTTTCCACCGCCTAGTCTTGAATCGATCAAATCCTGCTGTGAATATTGCCACGTGTTATAGCCCTGGTATAGTACTGCTACACTGTCCTGTCTGACGTTTCCCCTGGTGCCACCGACACTGTCCACATCAGAGGTAACGTTTGTCCAACATAAGCCAACTTGTGCTTGCTTGCTGTTTAGACTGATGGCATCCATTCCACTCTGCCCATGTGTCCAGACAAGATCCATTATTCATAGTTCAGATCTGAAGAAAGGAGCTTGATTTTACATTGTGTTTCTCAAAGATGACGTTTTGTTCAGTATGTTGCTTGGGTGCTCAAGAGTAAAGCAGCACCAGATTTTTGTTAAAATAGTCTTGATACCGACTCCCAGCAGCGTTATGACTACAACAGTAGGTCCTGGTTTGCCTTTCAGTGTTCGTTTTCACCCGGAATTTAACTGGACATTGATCAACAACGGCAGACAGGAAGCACAGGCCCCCTGCTGTGCACTGGTTTGAAACCTCAGCAGCCCTGCTAAGCCACATCCAGGTTAATGGCTACTTCACACACAGATCTACAGCACATCTGCTCACTTCCCAGTCCAGCTGATTTGGCTTCTTATGCACCTTGATTTGGTATCAAGACCAGATTTAGAAAATCCTACACCAGTTTTTCATGTTTGCTATAGTATGTACGTTTCTACACAGACCAAACATCCCTCAAACCCAAAGGACAAACACCCACTGAGCTCAGCTCAGACTAATAATATAATATATTGGGAAGATAAAATTCAACTTGTGCCCTGTTGGAAAGACTGTTGCTCATGTTTTTATAAATCTCCTGTCTTAAGATGTTGGAGAACCTGGAATCACAGTGACCGTAAAGGGTTTTACTGCTTGATCCAAGGTGTTGTGCTGGACTGCTCTGTTAGAAATTGTTTAGGAACAAAAGGAGCAAAGAAATGCTGACAACACAAAAAACAGAAGTGCCTATTTCCAGTTTTCTTTGTTAATCATGTCTGAGGCTTCTGTGTTTGCAAAGTGGAAAAGGAAAAAACAAGCATAAACGCTAACTTGGCACCATGTCATTACTTTGTATGGATGTGAGGAGATCTTGTCGAAGACACTGTATGTTATTGTTTTAATTTTAACCAGTGGATGTTAGCAGAGCACACTAATGAAAATGGAACAGCTGTTTGAACGGACTGATCAATGTTATAAATCTGTTTGGTTTGAACAAACACTGGTGTCCACGGAAATCTTTTCTTCTGTTTTTTTCTGACATTTACAAAAATAATAATGAACTAATTATTGATTATTATTATTATTCTAATAGGTCATTTGTCAACCAGGAGCTCATTATCTACAAATAGTTCCATTCACATATTTATTGTTCAGCAATCACAAGTAGGTAAAATAGAAAGCCTACAATGAAGCTGTGAAAGGAGCTAGTTTGCTTTCAATATCCTAAAAAAGTGAAACAACAGACATTAAAAGCCACATTTTTATTAGTTCCTGTTGACAGGTGGCGTTTAATCAATTCATAAAAAGTGTTTTTGGGGTTCACCTTCACTGCTCTTGTCTTAAACATACAAAACAATTATAGAAATGAAAAGTCTGTTTAAAAAGTTGAGTTTGATTAAAATACATAAAAAACAACTGTATTATGATAAAGAAACAATTTTGTCTTTAAAGGCCTTTTTGTAGAAACTGGATCCAGGATCTAATACTTCGTCACATCGAATCCACTTTTGGGTTATTTAATAATCCCATCTTGAAAAAAGCTGTTAGAACATGTATAAAAGTCTGGCAGTAAATACTTAAATCAATGTCAAAGTTTGCAAATCAACATAAATTAAAAGGAGAATAAATGACCTGGGGCCCTCACTCTGACCGCCCTTCCTCACACTCCTCGTCCTCCACTGCCGTGTAAATCACCTGGTTCCTGCGTTTGATGATGGGAGTGGTACCTCTGCTGCCAGGATTGGCCGTGTCATCACTGCTGCGTTTTAAGATGCGTGCAGCTGTTGCATCTTCGTCATCGCTCTCACAGAGTCTTTCTGCTCCAGACGGAGGGGGGAACGCTGCTGGGGTCGAGTGGGAGGGAGGCGGAAGGTTCATCAGGCGGGACAGAGGAGTGTCCGTGACATTGCCTTTCGGCTCCGGCAGAACCATTTTGTTTGGTGTGTGAACCGCAGACACCTCATTTTCCTCCACTGCTGCCTTTGACTCTTCCTCTTCTTCCCACTCATCCTCAATGGTGATTTCATCAGGATTGAATGAACTCGACAGTCCTGATGTGTCAGTTGGATACTCACTGGGCTCATCTCCACTTCCTACACTATTTCCATCCTCATCCTCCTTTTCTCCAGTACCACCCTGGAGCCTTTGCATCACGTTGCCTGCCTGTCCCACCTGAGCATAGATGTCTGTGAGACCCAATGTGGCACAGAGCTCTGTCGTCTGAGGGTTGCTGTTGTAGCTCGGGGCAACATACGGCTGGGGCTTGTTGGGGTCGTAGGGTGGAACAGTCTGGCTGAAGTTGTCTGGGATGGAAAGTTCACCATTGAGATCCTCCACCACCTGCATCATACCTGCTTTTGAAGCTCTGAAGTCCCACCTGACAAGTACAGACAGTTGGCATCATGAAATCTGCATGAACCAACTATGTGAGACCAGTGATCTTTGTTAATTTAAAGCAAATGAGAACAGATGAATTTCTTTGCCTCATTTAGTGTTGCATTTAAAGTGTTTCACAAGGTGCCGATCTGATCAAAAAGTGTTGCTCTTGTCCTTGAGACATAAACTAAAACATGTCTCAGTCACATCCCAAAAGAATTTGTCCAATATAAAACAGGTCGAGCTAATGATAGAAGCACATACTGGGATTGCTCCAGTCACAACCGCTTCTTAAAGCCCTGTTTTGTTGTTTGAACAACTGAAGCAGCCTATTTATATCTGTGAGGACTGTTTATGGTTTTTTATAGTCGTCTTTACTTGACAGCTTTAGATCAACTTGTAATTCTAGTAATTAGAAGAAAATACAACCCTTACAGAAAATCAGCATTTCTTAAACTGTTAATTTTTGCTCAAAAATATATCAATAATTATATGTTTACTGCTCGTGCAGGCCATTATTCTCGGGGGGGTTCCATGGATGAGGGGTGGTCCTCTGAAGACTGTTCGTAGATTTCAGAATAGCAAGCCACTCTGGATCATACTCGAGACCCTCAGTCGAACCTGGTCTCTCTGGAACATCAACAATCTGTAAAATAATTGTGTACATTGTTGAAAGGATTACTCTAAACTCTTAAGATTCCAGCTTTTGTTTTTCCCTTCAGAATTGCTCTTACCTGTAAAAAATCTCTGTAGGGCAGACATTTATCCAGAGACAGGAATTTGGTGACACGTGGAGCAGCATTGCCTTTAGGCTAAAGAAATGACCATGTTTTAGAATAAACAGTACAACTGTGAAAAATATATATATACACTGATATTAGCAAAAACTTACCGGATGCTTCATAACAGCAGCAAATTTCACATGAAGATGTGCAGAGAACCAGAAGCTGGGCTGCAGGTGCGCGAGGAGCTCCTCAGCAGCAGGACTCCCCAACGTGTTGGATTCCACTTCCTGACGCAAAAACCTCTTCTTGCGCAACAATTCTTCTGTATTTCCATAATAGTAGATTCCACGGGGCCAGTCGTGACTCATAAAAATATCTATGGGCATCTGGATCTTAAAGGGAATAAATGCCAATAACTCAACATGGAATGTTTTCCAAGTGATAGAAATACTTAACAATACTTAAAGAAAACATGTCTTTACCTGTTTTAGTTTAAAGACGTCGATATTCCTGATGTGGTATGCACTTCGAAGCGTCTCAGGGTTGTATGGCGGGAATTCATGGTGGCCTTAATAAGCACAACCTGCTTGTAACTTATTCACTCAATTTAATCAGTTTACAAATAAAAGTTACCTTTTCTGTAGTCATGTGATTTGAAGATCCCAGATAAACCACCAATTCTGATCCCTCTGCAGCGAACAACACCAGCATAACCTAATCATGTGGGTGACGTTAAGTAAGAACAGACTGAAAGGTAATGGTGACATGTATTATATGTTGGTACCTACCGAGATAATAAATGTTAGGTGCTACCCAGCCTCCATAGGGAAGTTCCTGCAGGTGGTTTGATGCCTCATGGTTCCCTCCTATAAAAATAGTCAGCACTGGAGCCTTCTTCTCTCCAGAGTAGTACCTACAGTCATTATAGTAATATTGAAGCTTCATGGGCTCTCATTTATTTTTTAGAAATTGATAAAACAAGTCTCTCACTTGTAGAAGGTCTGCATCGTTCTGTACTTGGCTGGGACCGCCATGCACTTCATGTCTCCCTCATTTCGAACAGCTTGGAAATCGCCACAGCAAAGCAAAAGGTCTACTTTGACCCCTTCCTTGTTCTCTAGATAAGCAATTGTCTCATAGATCTTATCCAGCTCGCCGTGGCAACAACCCTCTACTGCAACCTTCATACTGGCGGAAAAAGTAAGCTGCAGATGCCCTGAAGTATAAACAAATGAGGGTGGATTAGGATTGTCAATGTCCATATGTATGGATTCCATTTAAACACGGTAAGTAAAACAACCAAACTTCGAACAGATCAGAGCAATGGTTACTAGATCAATTGGCATAATATAGTGGGCATGTTTGCCTAAAAAAATGTTCGTGAATTTCTGTTAATTTAGTAATGTTTGCAGTTCTAGCTCATGGTAGCGCCACGATGTGCACACCCACTTATTACGACACCAGTTAACCTCACAAATGCTGTTATTGCAACGTGCGCTGACCGCATGACTTTCAAAGTGTCTGTGTACTTAGGCGTAGTTACAACGCACAGTTAACACACAACCTTGAAGCTTAAACAGCAGAGCATGCCTTAGCTAGCTAGCTAGCAGTGTTCTGTAACGTCACATCGTGTTAACACATTTCTGTCAGCAAACCTGAACAAACTAATACACATAACTAGTACTTACAGTGGATGGATAACTGAATAGCGTCCGCCTGGTTTATATTCTTAAACCTTACAAACTATTTATTAAAAAGCATGTTTACACTGCAGCTTTGCAAAGGCACAACAGACGAATTTTCCCACCTCGCGTCCACAAGCAGACGCGCATGCGCGCGCATCGTCATAAGCAAAGCCATTTACATTACACAAAGGCAGATTCCACCTAAAATGTGCATAAAGCATTTTTGTTTTCTCATTATTTGGAGAAAATAGAATTATAATTTACATTAAATACCTAATAAATCGACATGTGTTATTTAGTTCTGCGAGTATTACGTGCGTTGTATAAATGTTAATGTATCGAAACTAACTCGGAGGCACGTTAATACGTCACATTTATAAACAAGATTTACCTCACTGGCAACTCCGCGGTCTGTCAGACGGCTCGCCAAGTTAGCGGTGGTGCTTTTTGTTGTGTATCTGCTGCCAATGATCCCAACCACGCCCGTTGAGGAATATAGCTCGCTGTTTTCACAACAACTCCAGCGAGGAGCTCCGTGACTGGGGTGCCGTTACTTTTTAAAAGCCGCTCACAGCAGCTCTGGGGGGCGGAGTGTCTGCAAAGTGGTGCGCCGATTGGGGCGCTCAATCGGGGGACGAGAGATGTCGTGCTTGTTGGAGGCCCCTCTCCGCATCAGTGTGCTATCTGTGAGTGCCGCTGTCATAGTTTTAAGTGGCGTTGACAGATGTGCATCATCGTCACGCCAACAATGACTGGTTAATAATAATTGAGGAGCATCGGTAAGCTAGGAGTTGTAAAACCAGAGGGTTTACTGCTTCTCTTAGCCTACGAGCTAAGTTGCAACATGTAGCAGCGTGCCTACGTAGCTGTTGGAGAGAGCGGTTTCATTCCCGACCTCATCCATAGGGGCGGGAACCTTCTGAACGCGTGCGGACCGAAGCGCGGTTAATGCCCATTCGTCCCGTCGGTGCATGATGGAAGCCAAATGAAACAAACGTAGCTGTCACTGTCACTCGTTAGCAGCTAGCTGGTTGACTGCGCTGTCACCACTCTTCGCTTTGAAATAAAACGTTTTGAAAGAGTTATCAATTAGAAGTTAAAACAAAATTCAGCCATGCACATTGCAAACGTAGTCGCACTACGTTCACCGCAAGCGTAACTATCGTTTCAAGTAACTGCACATAAGCACCTAGCAAGCATGCGGTCAAGCTAACATAGCTAATGTAACTCGCTGGTAGCTTAGCGTCACTAATTAAGGAGTTTTCCCTCTTACTTACATTCTTAGTTCATTTCAATATGAGAGTAATGCGGCTTATTTAATTTGTATCTAAAACTATTTGGCTGAATCTTTTTCTGTTCTTTACAGTGCAAAACAAGACTTGATTGGATTCCAAAGGTGGAATTTAGTTGTTGCAGTGATGAGCAAGGAGACGATCAGTAAAACAGATCGACGCTCTGAGTGAGATGAAAAGGGACATCAAAATAAAACGGGGAATTAAAAGCGATATAGTATTACTATTGCTAATAGGTGACACAATATTTACTGTGTATACAGTGAAGTTAAAGGGTTAATGTCCACTGTTGGTCTGTTTTAATTGCTGTGTTAATTTAATTTAATTTATTTATCTCTGCTTGCTTTTGTTTTTATGATATGAGCTACAGTTAAAGTCACAGATCAGCCACCTGGACTAGAGTGGTGCTGTGCTCGTGCTTTTTTCTGCTGTTGCTAAATGGTGACCAAACAATGAAGAGTCCCAAAACGTAAATCAAAGTTGAATGCTAAGCAGAGGTGCTACAGTACAGACCGTGACGAACGCCCTGTCAGTAGCTCGTCAGCAGCAGTTAGTGTTAGCTGGGTGAGGTTTGCTCCTCTGGGATCACGCGGAAGGTTCTGATTGTCAGTGATATAAACAGTTTTCTGGTGTCACATGCAACATATTCTACTGACGCGGGTTTATGTGATTGTTTGTGTATATGTATGTGTGTGGCTGCAAGCAAGAAACATGGATGAGATAAATCTTTAAATAGCTTTCTAAAATTCATTTATATTTTCAGTAATTTTTGATATTTGCATTAAAAAGATCAGTTTTTCAAATCATGCAATTCACACTCTTTTAATAATGTCATTAAAATACTGGGTGAAGTCTAATGAAATATGCCATTTTTATTTCTGTGCTCATGCAGGAAGTCACTGCCACTAGTCGCCATTATGTTGACCGACTGTTCGACCCCGACCCACAGAAAGTGCTGCAGGGAGTCATGTGAGTCCAGCATCATTACGTGGTGTATGTCTCTTAGCATGAGCCGGTTCACTTGCTCTGTCATGTATTAGTAATATTCAGAGGTTGTTGGCTACAGCTCCTAATAAAAGTACCTTGGAACTGGAAAACTAGAACTCCTGTATAAAACATTACTTATGGTGCAATACAAGCTGTGTTTACTTTCATGTTCATCGCTCTCTCATCGTCCCTTACTCTCCCCCTCGTCTGCAGTGACCTGGACCGAGTATTTTGTCTCTATTTTTAACTTCCAACTAGCTCTGGTTACGTACTGCTCTACTAGCCGTGCACCTGACTGATTTGAACGCCTGCTCCAGCTGTACTTTTCCACTAGCCTCACCTGCTATTTGATATCACTGGATTCACTTGTAGAACAGGGAAATAGCTGCATTGGAGGGGAAAATGCAATGAACACAAACAAACACTCATTCTGTGTCACATAAGAACATGTTGTACCTCCTCCCTTTTTGCCTGTAATTTAACATCTTTTCTCTCCTACACCCACAGTATGCATATTGCTTGTATCGTACTTGAAAATAGATACATTGTGGACGTAGGAGGTCAGATGGACTATTGAAATGTTTGCTGCTCGTGTTAAAGTCTGTTTGTCATGGTGGCTTGAAATGCGTGTTCACCTGTGTGTGTCTGCCTTCACAGTGACATGAAGAATGCCGTCATCGGAAACAACAAGCAGAAAGCCAATCTGATTGTCCTTGGAGCTGTGCCCAGGTACGTCCCCACTCACCTCTCTGCTTTCACTCTGTCTCAGTTTCTGTTGTTGATGACATGCGCACTGAACAAGGCTCATATTCTGTCCACACTTCAATGCTGCTCCCTCTATTTCCTCATCAGGCTCTTGTTCCCATATTACATGTTCCACATGTAATATGGGAACATGTAATATGGGAATGCTTCCAACACATTCCATCCATTACCAATATCATACATCAAATACATTTTTGGCAGATTGTAAATAAAATAAAAAATAAATATTAAAGCAGGAAAGTAGCATATACTTGGTCATAGATAAGACATTGTTTAGCCAACAGCTGTTATATTAAGTTACATTCACTGTGATATTTGGTTCCAGGTTACTATACCTGCTGCAGCAAAGCTCGTCCAGTCTGGAGCTGAGGACTGAGTGTGCTGTGGTGCTGGGAAGCTTAGCCATGGGCACAGAGAACAACATCAAGTCCCTGGTGGATTGTCACACCATCCCTGCTCTTCTCCAAGGTTTAAACACACTTGTGTGCAAATACTGCCTGCAGAAGTCAACAGCTATTAGCGTGAGCACACTCAGGCCTATGTACCTGTGTTTGTGCCTGCAGGTCTCCTGTGTCCGGACTTGATCTTCATTGAAGCTTGTCTTCGCTGTCTTAGAACCGTCTTCATCAGTCCTGTTACCCCTGTGCAGTTGCTCTATACTGTAGGTTGTCTAATACCAGAATAGCAAGGACGTAATGGCACATTGTTCACGACATGTTACACAAAGGTGAAGCTCACATAGTTTCTATCTAATTTGTGCTTTTGTTTTTAGGATCCCACTGTGATCCCTCATCTAATGTCTCTACTCAGCCGCTCTCAGAGAACCCAGGAGTACATCACGCAAATCTTCTCCCACTGTTGTAAGGTATTTGTTGGTATTTGGTCACACACAGACACAATGGATTGAATCACATCTGTAACTGAACCAAAGTCCTCTGATTGGATGTTCGCTGTCTCCAGACCCCAGAGCACCAGACTGTTCTTTTCAACCACGGTGCCATCCAGAACATCGCCCCCTTGCTCATCTCACCCTCTTATAAGGTATATGGCTGCCTCTCTGTGAGAGTATTTCTTTACTAACATGTATGGCCCCACCTTTATTCTGCTTTCTCCCACATGACTCCCCAGGTCCGGATGCAGGCGTTAAAGTGTTTCTCAGTCTTGGCTTATGAGAACACTCAGGTCTCCATGACACTGGTGAATGGTGAGTCTCTGTCAGTCTTCATGTCTGTCTTCATAGCTTCTCTCTGTTTATCTGTATTGTTTCTGTTGCCAGTGCTGGTGGATGGTGAGCTGCTTTCTCAGGTATTTGTCAGAATGATGCAAAGGGATCAGCCCATTGAAATGCAGCTAACGGCAGCCAAATGGTTAGTGGCATCAACTTGTCTTAACACTGTTCATTAAACATGACTATTTCTTGTTCAGCTTCTTCTTCTTCTTGTGTCCCAGTTTAACGTACATGTGTCGAGCGGGTGCCATCAGGACAGATGACAGCTGCATAGTACTAAAGGTGACGTTTGACTTGTTAGTAACAGTGAATCATCAGTGGTACTTCTTAATTTACCTGTGACGTGTCTTGGACCTAGACCCTGCCGTGCCTCGTGCGGATGTGCAGTAAAGAGCATCTGCTGGAGGAGAGGGTCGAGGGTGCAGAGACGCTGGCATACCTGATGGAGCCAGATGTGGAGCTGCAGAGGATTGCCAGCACCACTGATCACCTGGTGGCCATGTTGGCTGACTACTTCAAATACCCCAGCTCTGTGTCTGCCATCACTGACATTAAGAGGGTGGGTTGGTGGTCCTGAGCGGGCGCCCTGATTTGGTGGTGTGAGGAGAAGCAGGCATTTAGGGCTGTGACATTATTTGCCTAGACCAGTGGCCACATCTATACCTGCAACAGACCAGCAGTCTGCATCCAGTATTATTTGTGGGCCAGTGGTTTAAGACAAATACTCATCTCAACCTATTCATTCTCTCTGTCACTTGCAGCTGGACCATGACCTGAAACATGCACATGAGCTAAGACAAGCTGCTTTCAGACTTTACGCCTCCCTGGGCTCAAACGACGAGGACATCCGCAAGAAGGTGACTCTCCAATGCTCCACGTGTAATTGTTTGTAAATGTGATTTTGTGCCTGTTATTGTGACAGATCTCTTCTCAGATCACAGAGACAGAAAACATGATGGATAGGATAGTCAGCGGCCTGTCAGAATCCAGCATTAAAGTCCGTTTGGCAGCAGTCAGGTATGTTTAAGTCAACATAACTATTATTTTTACCTATAAACTTCGTAAATGATTCTTACTTTTGTTTTGGCCAGGTGTCTTCACAGTCTTTCGCGGTCGGTGCAGCAACTGAGGACAAGTTTCCATGACCACGCAGTGTGGAAACCTCTGATGAAGGTCAGTGAAGTCCGTCAGCACACTGCAGCTGAATCCATCCAGGCCTTTACTGACCTGCTGTGTGTTTGTTATATGCAGCTGCTGCAGAACGCTCCAGATGAAGTCCTGGTCATGGCCTCTTCTACACTATGCAATTTACTACTTGAGTTCTCACCTAGCAAGGAGGTACATGCATGAGTTACCTAAAAACATCATCTAGGTGTTGCATGTTGTGATGAACCTGCACATAAATCATGGTACAGTGAATGTTACACCACTGTTGTTGTGTATGCAGCCCATCTTGGAGTCAGGGGTGATTGAATTACTATGCAGTCTGACCCAGAGTGACAGTCCTGCACTGAGGGTCAACGGGATCTGGGCTCTGATGGTAAGAAAGAGAATTTTTTGATCTGGACCGTCTGGGTCTATTTTTATAAAGTGTTTCCTATTGTTGAGCTTTTTCTGCTCTTGTAAAACACAAGTCTCTGGTCTGTCTCTTTGTCATACTAAGAACATGGCGTTCCAGGCTGATCAGAAGGTGAAGGTGGAGATAGTACGGTGTTTGGGTACAGAACAGTTGTTCCGGCTGTTGTCGGACCCAGACGCCAACGTGCTAATGAAAACCCTTGGTTTGCTGCGTAATCTGCTGTCAACACGTCCGGTGAGAGTCACACGAGTAGAATAAGAGACTTAAAGCATTTGCCCTTTGTCTGCAGGTTTCGCTGTGGGTTCAGGGCAGATCAGAGTCGCTTTAGTACAGCATTGTGTCAGAGAGTCTGATCCAGACTCTCTGATCCAGACTCTCTAGCCTGTTCTGAATGTGTCCCAGTTTGTGCTGCATTTGCATACGTTTTGCACACTAAGTCTCTGCTGCTTCCTCGTCATGTCAGCACATCGACCAGATCATGAGTTCTCATGGGAAGCAGATAATGCAGGCGGTGACCTTGATCCTGGAAGCAGAGCACAGTATAGAGGTCAAAGAACAGGTGAGCAGGATTCACCCAAAGACTCTGGGGTTCATTCTCCACCGATGCTGTGGTATTTACAAAGCCAGGATCAGTTCATTCACATTAGATCGTATGTTTTTTTTTATGTCAGACACTCTGCATCTTGGCCAACATCGCTGATGGCAACACAGCCAAGGAACTCATCATGACCAACGACGACATGCTCCAGAAAATCAAGTTCTACATGGTACTGTATGAAACACTCCCTACTGTAGCTCCACGTGAAATTGTAGACGCTCCTGTCGCACGTGTGTCACTTCAGTGTTTTCATCCATTTTTATTTAACTTTTTTGTTCCCACAGGAGCATTTGAATGTGAAGCTGCAGCTCGCTGCCACTTTCTGTGTCTCCAACCTTATCTGGAATGAGGAGGATGGTAAGACACACACCACAGAAAGGGCAGGGCATGTAGAGGAGCAGGGGGAGAGGAGGCTGCATGTTATTCTATAAATGACTGTGACCTGGTTACTTGGGTAGATGTGAGGCGGCTTGGGATGAAACGGCCTCCGTTTACAAATCACAAATCAACATGTTCTTACTTCACAACGTAGAAGCACAACAATGTCTCGGCAAACGAAGCGTTGCTGTGGACAGCGGTGTGATGAGTCTCTTTCCATCAGGTTCTCAGGAGCGGCAGGACAAACTGAGGGAGCTGGGCTTCGTGGACAGCCTGCACAAACTGACCCTGGCCTCTGACTCCACCCTCAGTGACAGGTGAGTGAGACGGAACATCCAGGCCTTTAAAGCTGAGCCCAGTGAATCGACGTCTGTGTCTGTGTCTGTGTCTCAGAGCGAAGACGGCGATGCAGCAGTACCTGGCGTGACCGCCGAGGACACCGCTGCTCTACTGGCAGCCTGACTAACAATCACTGGGAGGACTCCTGCCCTGGGTTATTTTTGATTTTGTTGCACAAAGACACCTTTTGGATCTTCTGTTGGAGCTGTGACTGGCCTCCCTTCACTAAGCACCCTCCAACTCAACAGGACTGCGTTTGTGGAATCGACGGTTCGGACGTTTTTTCTTTAGTGGGATTTTTTTGTGCAGCAGCGGTGCTTCTGGACTCCCATTGAGGAGATTATTGTTGACTGAGGTGTGATGCAAGCATGGCTGTAGGACAGCAAAGCTTCTCAGCTTATTTTTTTAATTTGTAACTAATATTGATATCTACGTTTCCTTTAGGCACCACAAGCAAGGACACATTTGAAAAGACTGCCTATTTAGAAGTTTTGGGTGTTTTCATTTTTGTGGATACATACCTCGTAAATATATAAATATAAACAAATATATATTTTTGGATTTTTATTTTTCCCCTGACCCTCATCTTGTTTTTACCTCTCTGAACTACAGTACAGTTCTCAGCACAGTAGGTCACATTGTCCACACATGAGGTGAATAAGGAAACAAGTGTAACTGCCCTGATTTATTTTTTTCACCGTGGTTGTTCTGCCTGCACCAGCGCCTGTCGCCTTCATCCAAACACCCTAATCCTAATGGAAAATGTTTTTCCAGAGCTAATGGCACTTACTCCGACTGGCCCGGTTACTAATTCACAGGCCCGAGCACACAGACCACCAGAGATCCAAGGATGAATGTATCCTCACACCTCTGAATAGGATGTCAGTTGCTGTTTCTGCGTTCGCTCTGCAGCCGCGCTTGTCAGAACAGAGAAATAAAATTCCCAGAGCTCCTGGGTTTTATTTCTACTGATGTGTTTTGAAAAGCATGCAAGGACAGAATAAAAGAACAATTTGAGACTAAACCCTGGAGGGTGAAGGCGCCGAGTGCAGCCGCAGCAGAATCACGTGCTACATCGTGTTTAGTCCCTCTATCATATAATTTATTCTCCCATCAGGATATTTCCAGTGTTGTTCTTTGACATTTTAAACTTCCTGAAGCGCTGATAGAATGAATGTTGCCATTGAAAATATATGCAGACATGAAGGATTGCCGTGTTGCGTTTTATTCCTCCAGAGGGTGTAGCGTGGACCTTTTCAGACTGTTCAGCGCTGTGCCTTAACGTCTGCAGTCGGACGCAGCCACCAAGCAAAGCCCTCTAATCTGCATTATTAAAAAAAATGCATATGAACACTTAGAGAATTCTGCAGCTTTGTTTTTGTCTGAACAACAAACTGAAATTGAAAAGATATTTTGTTTGCCACGGTAGAAACCACAAGTCCTAGACTTCATTCACTGGCGACTAGTGCTCTCAGCTCTGCAGCACATGAAGCTGCAGAGCTGAGAGCACTTGTTTGGCAGTTGACTCATTGTCATGTGGATTGTTGAGAGCCTTCAAAACTCTAGGAAATGAAGCAAACCTCTAAGGCACAAACAGGGGCTGATGGTTCCAGGAGCAGCACAGGAGCCTGAGATCATACAAAACAACACTTCTTTATTGTTGTACATCATGTAATCCTGTTTTATGTAACAGCATTTAATAAAATACATCTGAAACCCAGCGGCCGCCGTCAGGGCAGGCGTCAGTCCACTCCAGCCCCTCGACGTCTAAAAGCAGGCACATTCCTCATGCAAAAAGCTTTGACATGCATTTGATTGGAACCCTGCAGCCACGACCCCCGGACCACCCCACCTCGAATACCCAGAGGGTTCTGAGCTCCACAGACGTCTACAGGAGTTCTGGTCTGTGTGTCTGAGTTCGTTTCCCAGCTTTACAAAATAGAAAGCAGAAATCTGAAGAAAGCAAACCCAACCAATGGAAGTCCTGAGACCTCCAAGTTCCCCAGCTCAGTTCGTAGGTGGGGGTTAGGCCGTATCGGTGTACGCTGACAATGGGGCTGTAGATGAACGATGCGTGTGCTACATAGGAACAGGAAGGTCTGGAGCAATTCCATTCATGCTGAATATGTAAACAGTCGTCTTCCTCTCACTAGGGCTGGAAGTGAAGTCCTTTCAGATTAGTGAAAATTCTTTGATGTAATATCGATTCTTTAAGTCAGATCTGTGCTCTTTTGATGCAGTGTGGTAAAATATCGTGGAGCACGAACATCTGTCTGCAGACGTCAGACCTGAGTTCACACAACAGAACAGAACCAGTTTCTCATCAGTAAAGTCTGTGTAGCTGCACAGGAACGTTTGTTTTCTTCTGGGCCGCCCTAAAATTTGATCATTAACAAAATTATCACGTTGCTCACTTGTTCCAGCAAAATGGTTTTTGCAACATTGGTTTTTATCTGGTGACGAATCAAATGAGTCGATTCAGGACTTTGAGAATCAAGCTCCAGCCCTAGTGTGTTTGTCTCCCCTCCACGTGCAGTTCCACAGCCTAAAATAAAGAGTTCCTCTTCGGTGCAGGCGTTGGCTGGAGGTGGCGTAATGGCTTTCTGTTTGACTCGGACTTCAGTCTGGTTGATGGGAGAAGGCACACGCGGCTGGATGGCTAAAGCTCAGGAGTGATGTGGGGAGTCCCTATACAGTGTGATCAGGCTGGTTGCAAACGCTCACGTGGCGATAACACGGGGTTGATGGTCTCAGTGTTCGCTTCACGCCTCCCATGAACCTCAGGTTTGTCTTTGGCACAGAGCCCCTCCCTGCAGCCCAGACCACGTCTTCCTCTGGTGGGAGTGATTCTGACATGATGATTTGGTTCCACCTCCACCAGCCCAAAGGCACACAGGCCCAGAGCCCCACGGACCAGGCAGACGGCTTTGTGTGTGTGACCTGATGCGAGACTGAATGTTTACATTTGTGGTCTCGTTGCAGTGTCTCAGATCATGTGACTTGGGTTAAGACATGTTTCTTGCTAGGATATTTGTGAGAATCTGCCCTTTGGAAGGAGGCGACATTCGGGGTTCGACAAGCAATGACCGGTCGTTCAATATGATGCAGGAGCTAAAGTAAAACTGGTTCCAGGATCCGATGAGTCGGACGCTGATACTGAGACAGTGTGTGCTGTGGCAGTTCTTCATATCTGTCAGTTGAAATGTTCTCCTCCTCTGTTCTGTTCAATGTTAAAGCATGTTCTGCTTTAACATGCTGGCTCATCTTCATCGATGAAGCTGATGTGCTCCGTGGAGGACTTACCCTCCTCCGCTTGTCGCCGCCGCTCCTGCATCTCCAGCTCCTGAGAGGAAGGACGGGTTTCCTCCAGATGCAGCTGGGACTTACACCAGGGGACAGTGTGGGCGTCTCCCTGCCTTCTCATCACACTGACGAAGTCCAGAGACACAGGCAGAGAGACGGTGGAGGGATGCAGGGACACTGTGGGGGAGATCAGACAAACGGGAGGTGAAGGCCTCAACCCACGATCTCCAGGGGAGGATGTGAGCGACGGGGGAGCTGAGCAGTGTGAGGACAGGGGAGGCAGCGTGTCCTGGGAGGAGGGTGGGGGGAGCAGGCCTCTGCCAGGCCGGGACGGGTGCGGGCCTTGACAGGGAGAAAGGGACGGAGACGAGGACAGCGACATGGAGAAGGACAGAGAGGGTGACGCGTGAGGAGGGTGGTTCCGCAGAGACGGCACACACATCCCGTTACTGGACGACGCGTGGAGGCTCCGAGGAACCGGGCATCCGTCTGGAGCTGCCTCCTCAGCTGAGGGGTGGTCCTCGGGGGGTCTGGGCGGGGGCTGTGGTGCTGCTGACTGACGTGAATCAGGCGTTTTTGGTGAGTGAGGAGTTGGGAGAAGGCATCCTGGCAAATCCACCCCCTCCGTGTCTCCACTGTCCAACAGGGACTGAGTGTCCGGCCTCTGCAGGGGGCAGAGCGTGGTGGGGGGGGGCACGCTTACGTTTGGCATCATGCTCGTGAGCGGTAGCTGCTGCGGTGGCGCCTGGAGCAGAGGCCGGAGCAGGCGCGTCATCTCCTGCAGCTCCTGACTGAGCACTGACACTTGTTTGGAGAGGCTGTTCATCTGTGTGAAGGACAGAGACAGAGTCAGTGAAGGTCAGTGAAGGTGAGTGAAGGAGCATCACGGTGCTCAAAGAAGAACGCTTCCACCGAGGGCTGAACTCAGCCAGCAGACTACATGCAGTTTAAGGAATAAGTGTTCTGGTGAATGGCCACAGGGTGGCGCTATGAGATTCACAGTCTCCTGTTTAAGCCAAGATAAATATTAATGGGAATATTCTGTGCAGAGCTTTTCTAGATGCGATGCAGATGCATGGACGTGTCGACACTCACCTCCTCCGTCAGTTTGGACACGCTCTGCTTGATCTCCGTCTGCTCCCGGATCCCTACACACACACACACACACACACACACACACACACACACACACACACACACACACACACACACACACACACATGAACAGCAGCCCAGTGGGTCAGAAACCTGACACCGTGCTCGTTGCCGTGCTTTACCCGGATACGGGGAGGGCGGCGCCGCGGGCGACAGGCCGGGGCTGAACTCGAACTTCTGTGACGAGGTGGAGCTGCTCTCCGTTTCTATGCCGTCCACGAATCTGTGCGCGAGGAGAGAGAAGTGGAGGGGCGTTAATTACAGCGTGCAGCTCCATCAGCAGCTTTAGTTCATGCTGCGGATGGGGTGTTATTAGTCCATGTGTTTACTTCCCATGCACACACCCCCATCCAGTGTGAAAGCCTATTCAGCATCCTTCAGCAGCCGGGCCCCATGTGACCGCCTCCAGCAGCAGCGCCACGTTCTGCTGGTTGCCATGGCAGCCAGACACGGATGCTGCAGCCCCTGCTCCTCCTCCCACTGACCTGTGTGCGTGTTGCTCACCTGGGGCTGAGCTCGGGCGGCGCGCTGCTGAAGCTGACCACCGGTATCTGCAGGGAGGTGGGCCGCGGGTGCTCGGACGGGGCGCGGAAGGGCCTCGGCGGCAGCAGAGGGGAGCGCAGCGGCGAGTTGAGCCCCCTGCTGAGACGCAGCGGGGAGCGCGGCGCGCGGGACACCGAGTGTTGCTCCTCGTCGACCTCCTCGTCCTCACGGATGGACGGCAGCTTCTTCACCAAGCCGCCGTTACTCTCCCAGTCCACCTGAGGGGAGCAGAGCAGCAAACCAAGCCACAGTCAGTGCTGGCGACCAGAGCAGGCGCAGTGACACGGACGGCACAGCAGGGGGCGCTCACACGCTGAACGTGAGGCAGCACGTTTCGTCCAGACAACAGAATCCAGTGATGGATGCTCACAGTTGCTGTGGGAGGTTTCTGAGCCGATTCTCAGCCAGAGTTGAACTGGTTTTACATCATTTCACACCAGTTCAGCAAAGTCAGTTAAAATCCTTTGGATCCAAACTTCCTGTTTCTGTCTGTGTTGCTTTTCATTTTCTGGCGCAGTGAGTTAACAAAGAATAGACTCATCAGACAATGAGAGATGTGGGAGGTGAGGATACAAAGGGAAAGTGTTCCAACACGCACTGTGGTGCAGAGTTCAGAGCTGCTCCAGTGGTTTTCACAGATGGGACGTGGAAGCGGTTCATGGCAGAGTAGACGGTTCTGGTCCACAACCTGTGAACGCGCTCTGAAACACCACCTATTCTACCGCTGCTCGTTGGCTCCCGTCGCTGTCGTGCCACGTTTAGCTCAGACTGCTGCGGTGCCGTTTGCTCCTCGCTCCTCGTCTCCTGAGCGCACGCCGTCACGCGCTCCCGGCAGTGACACTTGCCCCCGTTCTCCATCAGCACAGCCCCTGCTTATGAATTGCATAATTGATTGAGTGTTCAGCGTTGATGTGGGGTCACTGAAACCTCCAGAAATCACTAAACCAACAGAACTTCAGTTTGTGACTCAACCAGAAAATGTTAAAGTGATAAAGATGAAGGAACGTCAGGAAGTGGAGCAGAACGGAGCGCTCCATCCAGATGTGGCTGTTGCGTTCCACGCCCAGACGTCTTCTTGTTGGAGCCTTGAGTGATGAATTAGTTTCTTATCTTATCATGCAGATGAGCCCACACCCTCCCCTGCCTCTCCCACTCTCCCCTCGCCTCCCTGACCCCCCCTCCCGTGCCGCCGTAATGTATTTTTAGCTCTCTGCTTCTAATCTTAGCTCCCAGTGCCACAGGAACACGAGCAGCGCTGCGATGCGGGGGCGCGTCGGCGCGTGTGAAGGAGTGGGAGTAGTGAAGTTTGCACCGTGTTGTGTGCGTGTGCGTGTAGAAGTTGGTCTCTGCACGTGCTCCGAGGTGTGTGTCCAGTCTGCAGCGTCGGCTCAGTGCTCCTGCACGTTGCATTTCCCTCCCAAGGCTGCGGGGCCACGACAGCCAGGCGGCAGCCGTGAATCACAGGGCAGAGACCTGAACAACGCTTTCATCATCTTCAGACTAAACCTGCCTCCTCCATGAACCGCGTCCACATTTCATGGTGCTGTTTGTCAGTTCTTCCTCCTCATCATCCTCAGTTCTCTGGGAACCGTCTGCTACGGGGTTGTTATGAGTGGTCTTCAGCCGGACGTCTGCAGGCTTCTCGCTGTACATGCATATGCAGCCTGCTCGCTGGGCTGCAGGTACCAGGGCTGTGCATACGCAAGCAGCACATCTGGGATACGAGCGGCAGCTTGTGCTTCTGGAGCCACACATCCTCCAGACAGTTTGGCTGCACAATCACGTTTGCACCGAGTGTGCTGGCTCTGCAGAAACAATGGGCACTGCAGAGGGAAGGCAGGGATACGAGGCTCCCCTCCCCATCACCACCTCCTCCTCCTCCTCGGCTGAGCTATTTATATCAGGCAGGATCCAATCTTAGCAGCAGCTGCGGGGGACACAGCCAGTGAGGGAGAGCCCGTGCTTCCCCCCGCCTTATTTTTAGCAGCGGGCGGCTTCAAACAGCAGCGCTGAGCTATTCTTATCCCTGTTTTTGCTCCCTCGCTGCTTGTGCTGCACCAGCGCGTGTTCGACTGGGAAGAGCCCTTCAAGGCGACGTTAACCTTCTGAGGTGCCATCACTCACAGGGCTGCGATCGTTAATGTAAAGGAGGATTACGTGCCACTGGCTGCTGGTCCGCCTCGTCACAAGGTGGCGCTCTAACCTGCAGGTTCAGCTTGACGGTACTCACATCGGCCCCGTGGCCTTCGCGCAGGTTGTAGGTCAGGTCGTGCTGAATCTCGCTGACGAACTTCTGGGCGTACTCTGGGTAGAGACGCAGCACCTCGCGCAGGCCTTTCAGGCTGATGTACTGCAGGTCACAGTAGGTCAGGGCCTTGACGTTGGCGTTGGTTTTGATCACCTGCTCCTTCGTCAGCGAGTCGGAGCCGATCAGGTCTCCTTTACCTGGGGAGGTGCACGGAGGCTCAGAATTAACACCATCATCGAGTTCAAGCTGATTCTAATAAACAAGGCTGAAGTTGCAGCATGTGGTTGTTGTCTTGACCTTTCACTCCTTTTTTCTACCTGTAAACAACACACAGAACATTTCACACGAGGCACGAGGCTTCACCTGACAAAGCCACAGCTCAGAGCAGAGCAGAGAGGGAACAGGGGTGAGACGGGTGAGGTGATGGAGAGGGGAGGGGGAGAAGACAGGAAGGCGACGCAGAGGGAGAAGCTGCAGCCTCCAACGCTCGGAGTGAGGAGGAACAAATGAGGAAGGAAGGACCGCGCTTCATTTGGCAGGAGAGCTCTCAACCCTCCGCCTCCCACCCCCTGCTCCGGCTTCACCTGTCTTTGTCACAGAGATGATGGGCGGCAGCGGAGGGTGGCGCTCGCTCATCATCACAGCAGCCTCTAAAGGAACATTTAGCAATTTAAAGCTGTGTGTGTTTGGCTTCTAGTATTCAGTGAACATTTACACTATTATTGTGGAACTAAATGCTCAGTGGGACGATGTCTGCCTCCAACAGGAGTAATGAAAGAGTCTCACACCATTACGTCCATCATAAATAACATCCTCCATATGTTCCACTGGTTTAGTGTCATAATAAAATGATATCGACTTAGAAATGTAGACAGTTTAAAACGAGATGAACACAAATAACCAAAGAGAAATAAATAAAGGCAGCAAGTGGTTCAGACAGACTCACTCTACCAGTGTGTGTGTGTGTGTGTGTGTGTGTGTGTGCGTGTGTGCGTGTGTGCGTGTGTGCGTGTGTGCGTGTGTGCGTTCGCTGACAAACCAGGACTATAATCACCAATAAAAGAGAAGCCTGGAGCTGAAACCATGCGACCGTGAGGCGATTCATTCGCATAATAACACATCATCGTTAAGCTGTGGTTTCAGTTGCACCTCGTTATCTTTAAAGAGGCCAAACACACGTTTCCACTCAGTGAAGGTGGACAAGGAAGTAGAAAGCAACGAGAAGGACCAGTAAAATAATAGTCTAAATAATAATACTAATACTACTAATAATAGACGTAACCTTCGGACCCCACACCCGTTGAGGCCAATGAGGGGGAAGGGTCCTAACACACACCCTGCACTGGAGCGAGACCACAATGAGCTCTGACCTCAGCTCATCACACTTTTCCTTAATGGCAGAAATCAGTGAAACTCAGCTCCTTGCCTCCGTTGCTAGGGTGTTGCCATGGACACGTCTTTACTGTCCACACCCATATCTGCACTTCTCCTGCATTCATTTTAAATTTGGATGCAGGTCCAGCAGGTACAGATTTTGGAGAAGCGAAGTGGAGCTCTTCTGTTTTCACCAGTGAAGTGGCGTTAAGACACCGGGACCGCGGCTCCAATCAAAACATCAGCTTTCAAAAAGTGAACTGCTTAAGATGCTGCACAGATTGTTGGTGAAGGCCGTGACTGATGGATCCACGTAGAACCTGCAGGTCCACAGCTAATAACCTTTAATAATGTAAAATCCATCCATTCATTATTAATGGACACTGCAACGCCACGACTCACATGGTGTGTGTGAGTGTTTGTATCTGCGTGTGTGTGTGTGTGTGTGTATACGTGTGTATGTGTGTCAGCAGGTCTCAGCCTTTGGACAAACTGCTCCACACACAGATTCAGACCCAGGAGTGTCCAGCAGGTCGATGCGTGTTGACCGGTGCCTCCCCATCTCCGTGTGAATTACTAGATTAGAAGCAAAGGCAGCACAGCAGACGGCGACAGAGCAGATAAGGAGCATCTGAACACACAGGAGCCATTTGTCCTCTCTGCTGATGACTGTCCCTGTCGTCAGACGACCGGCCTGTGGACAGATCGCTCACGGATGCTGTGTCCAGTGTGTGACATGAGCTTCGTCTGCATCCCCTCAACCCTCACCTTAAGACTGGACGCAGTCACAGCAGCCTTTCCTTTTGACTCATTTCCACTCGAGGCCCCTTTAGGCGCTGCGCACTGACCTGAGGGAGCGTCTCGCTCCTTCCCTTCACCATTTACATTTTATTAAACAGCGTTTGATATTAAACAGCCACATATCAACCACAATCTAATCAGAGCGTTGTTTAAATGAGAGACGCTCACGGCGCTCAGCCTCATTAAGGCCCAGTCTCAGGTATCTGTCGATCCAAACCACAGGCTGCGGTGCAGTTTTCACACTATTTTCTCTCCGCCTCAAATTTATGCGTAATTTCTTTCAAATAACGTTGACGCCTCGCTGGCGTTTAGCTTCAGGAGGTACAGGCACTTTGGAGTTTTACACTGCGACAGCCAACAAATCAGGTTTCACTCGGATTCTCAGCCAGAAGCAAATCATCCACGTTTTCTTCATTCATTACGCAATTAAAAATGTTCTGAGGTGATTCTGACCCCGTGGAAATGAAGAAAAGGGAACAACTTGAGTCTTTGAATGAATTATTCTGTTCTTTTAGCTTATTTAAATGCACCAGAGGATGAACATGTCGGCATCCCTGTCCTCCAACACGCTGACGGGACTCACCCAGAATGGCCAGCACAGTGTTGTCCTTCAGCACCTCCATGGATCCGGAGCACACGAAGTAGATGGCCTGCAGCGCGTCCCCCTGGCGGATCAGGAACTCTCCGGGGGCGCAGAAGGAGGTCTTGATGATGAGGGAGAGCGAGCGCAGGCAGCCGCGGCTGGCCGACTCGAACAGGGGCAGCTGGAGCAGCTCCTTGTTCAGGTGCATGGCGATGTCGGCCCTCAGCTCATCGGGGAAGTCCTTCAGCAGCTGCAAACAGACAGACGCCTGGTCTGAGTGGGTCGCTCGGAACCGGAGGCGGGAGCGTTAGCGAGCGCCTCACCTCGCTGACGTCGATCCCGTTGTTGACCGACCACGTGGTCTGGAAACACTCCAGCATGCGCTGCTCCAGGGTCTTGGGCAGCCGGTGGACCCTGATGAAGTCCTTCAGGTCCTTGGTGCGCGTGTGGTAGAGCGAGCGGCGCGAGTACATCCTCTGGATGATGGCGGTCACGTTCCCGAACACCACAGCGTGCATCAGCGCTGAGACGGAACAGACGGATGCTCGTCAACCACAGGGTTCAAACGACCCGCTCACAAAGCGCTCCATGCACGAAACTGACAGAATGTTCCTTCAGTTAATTAGAATCAGAGCAAACGTGAACGTGGGCTCATTCAGAATGAACCACATTTAAAGTCACGTTGGGTTTTTTTCAGCTTTTCCTTGTTTAGGCTAAAATGTGACCAATACACGTGAACTGCCAACACTCCACAAGACGCTTCTGTTTAATTTGTTCTATGAATCTACTCTCATCTATTTTTAACTGGGTTCATTAATCAGCCCAAATGAGTTTTCACACGGTCTCATCATTGGATGTCGTTCATCAAACCTCAGACATGAACAGCAGTTGTCACAAACACTAGTTTCTCGCTGCAGGAACTCGAAAGCAACCTGACTCCTGCTTCTGGTCGACGGACGAAGGACAGAAAATGAGCCGTGCATCTGTTACTACGTCCTTACAGACAAACCTGAGATGACGCTCGTCGTTTAGCACCAGGACCAACTGTCCTCAGCTGTGATGAGCTTGAAGCGAGACCTTTCTTACCGCCTATGAGCATGGTGCAGATGGAGAAGATCTTCTCAGAGTCCGTGTTCGCTGACACGTTTCCAAATCCCACGCTGGTCAGGCTGCTCAGCGCAAAGTACAGCGAGGTCACGTAGCTGCTACGCATGGATGGACCGCCCCCCAGCAGCCCGGACCCGGGACCCGGACCCGACGCATTCCTGTAGTAGTGACTGGAGTTCCAGGAGGTGGAACCTCCCACCTCTGACCCCGACGGGTTCCACTGGCTGCTGTTGGCCGGGACCGTGGGCGGCACCAGTGTTGTCAGGGGGGACAGGAAGTAGGGGGTCCCCAGACGCTTGGCCAGCTCATGGAGCCAACCTGAGAGAGAGAGAGAGAGAGAGAGAGAGGGGAGGGGGAGAGAGACAGAAAGAGAGAGAGAGAGACAGAAAGAGAGAGAGAGAGAGAGACAAAGAGAGAGAGGGAGAGAGACAGAAAGAGAGATAGAGAGAGACAAAGAGAGAGAGAGAGAGAGAGAGAGAGAGAGAAAGAAGAAGAGATAAGAGAACCAAGATAAGAGTGAGAATACTAAAGCTATATAGATAAAATATATTATATTATATATTATAAGATCTTTACCTGTTTTATTATCTATAGAGAACTAGATCGTATATATATATATATAGAATTTCTATACTTAATAATATAATATACCATATATATACATAAGATCTATTATATAAAATTAGACATTATATCTATACATAAATAATATATACAAATATCTAACTAATATTTATAGACAGAATATATCTATAATACACAATATCCATCTATCTATTGTATTCTCTCCCATCGTTATCCTTCTCTCACCTCCCATCTTCTCTTCGCAGCTACCCTATCTCTCCCCTCAACTCTCTCTCGTCTTATCTCTTCTCTAGTTATCTTCCATAAAACTAATACAGTACCCTACTCCCATCAGCTCAATTGTTCATTTCTAATAAGTCGTTTTAACAACATAACAAGGTTTTTAAAAATTATGACAGCGCAGGGTTACAATGAGACAAAATAACCATTTTCAAAAGTTCAAAAAAAAGAAACAAGAAACAAAAAAACATAGCGCAATGGTGGACAAAACTCTGTTAAAAAACTCATCCATATCCATATCTCGGCTTATTTGAGCATATTTTTCTTCAACCTAACTCATACTTTCCTCTACCATCACCCATCCCTGACCTGCTTCTCTGCAGCTACCACTTTTTACATTGTTCCTGATTTAACATTTCTATATCCTTTCGTTCTTGCCTTTTCCCACAGTTGACATATCAGCAACTTCACTTCCATTTACAGTCTCAACTTCAGCCTGTTTAGACCGTTCGTTGTCAGTCTCGACCACAGTGTCTCCACTCACTACTTTTGTTTCACCACCACCGGCCTCCTCCTGCTTGTCTGCACCTCCTCCACCGTCCTCCCGTCCGTCTGCACCTCCTCCACCGTCCTCCCGTCCATCCTCTCCTCCATCCTGCTCCTTTCCTCCGCGCTGGGCCTCTCCTCCTGCTTGTCTGCACCTCCTCCACCGTCCTCCCATCCATCCTCTCCTCCGAGCTGGAAGTTGCCCCCAGCTTTGTCTGAACAGGCTCTGACTAAATGTCCCTCTTTGCCACATCCAAAGCATTTCATAGTCTCTGACGTTATGAACAGCACATAGTCGTAGTCATCAATTCTGAGCCTAAAGCCCAGATTCAGTTCTTCCTCCTTGTTGTTAAGGACCATGTAGACCTGACGCCTGTGAGAAATCACGTGACGCAGTTCCCACTGTTTACAGCCCGATGGTAACTTTTTAATGGGAGAGACTATTTTTCCGTGCCTGGACAGTTCTTTTCTCAACAGTTCGTCGCTGATGAAAGGAGGGACGTTGGACACCGTTACCTTTTTAGCAGGTTGCGTGAGAGGAGACACGGAGATTGGAATCACCCGTTGATAACGATGGCCGTGTTCGATGACTTTGTGGACTTTATCAACACTGTCCAGAAAAATGACCACTGCCTCCGTTCATTCTCGCAGGCTGATTTTAGGCTGAGCGGACCGACCACCGCAGCCACAACCAACCGCGCACTTCGTCACAGAAAAGCGAGAAGCAGCGGCCGATCCTCAGGCCGTGCTTCCGCGTTAGCTCGGTTAGCATCATGCTAGGCACCGGCCGGAAGTCCTGCACCTGCAGACGCCGGCGGCGAAAAACACGGAAAAAAAACCCTCAAAAAACACCCCCCAACCCTCAATATGTGCACACAAAAACAATAAAAAACAACTTCACCGAAAACACCCTCATGAGTACAAAAGCAAATACTAATTCGAATGCACATCAAAAAAACAGGTTTAAATAAATCGCTCCGTCGACAACTACACTCTCACACTCACACGCTCGCCACCTCACTCATGAGAGGAGAGAGAGAAGAGGGAGAGAGAGAGAGAAGAGGGAGTAGAGAGAGAGGGAGAGGGGATAGGAGAGCGAGAGAAAGATGGCGCATCGATAGAGAGATACTCTACCTCTTTATCTATAGACTCTATAACTCTAGGTCATCTCAAGCTCTCTAGCTCGTTCGCTCGCTCTCTCCCAGCTTGCTCTCCGCTCGTTATCTCTCCCCCCCGCTTTCGCTCTCTATCTCTCTCGCTCTCTGGTTCTCTCCTCTCTCTTGTCTCTCTCTCTCTCCCCTCTCTCTCGCGCCTCTTTCTCTGTCTCTCGCTCCCTCTCTCTTACGTTTCCTCTCTCTTCCTCTCTCCCTCCTTTCTCTCTCTCTGCTCTCTCTCTCTCTCCATCCCTCTCTCCCTCTCTCTCTCTTTTCGCTCTCTACTCTCTCTCTCTCCCTCTTTTCTCTCTCTCTCTCTCTCTCTTTCTCTCCCTCTCTCGCTCCTCTCTCGCCCTCTTTCTCTCTCTCTCTTTCTCTTCTCCTCTCCCTCTCTCTTTCTCTCGCCTCTCTCCCGCTTTCTCTCCCTCTCTCTCTCCCCTCTTTCTCTCTCCTCTCCCTCTCGCTCTCTTTCTCTCTCTCTCTCTCGTTTCTCTTTGTTCTCTCCCCCCTTTCCTCTCTCTCTCTCTCCTCCTCTCCCTCTTTCTCTCTCTCTCTCTCTTAGCCTCCCTCATCTCTCTCTCTCTCTCTCTCCTACAATGACGCCACTTTTACCTAACATATTTATTTTGGTTCCTCTTCTTTCTTAACATTTACTGTAATAAATAATGGACTATTTACTATTAATAGTGGTTTGATGATGGACATATAATAATGTGCCAGTGTTTCTTCTTGTGAATAAAATGTGATACACACAGACAACAAACGCAGTAAATATACAAAAAGGAGCAGGTGCAAGTAATTATTGAGACTTGTTGTTTGTTAGTGGACGAGTGAAGCAGTGAAACCACTGGCAGTGGAATCAGAAGCACTGGGAGACCTAACTATGAATAAAACAACATAGCTTGATCTGCAGCAGCACTGACCTTATGTTGGTGTGCGAGTTCTCAGACTGAGACCAGCCTGGCAGCATAAATAACCAGAAGTGACAACTGAGGTGTGAGCAGAGTCTCAGTCAAGCAGCCAAATCAACAATATCACAGCATTTAACACCTGAGTAGCTCCTTAATCACTGAGCCGTTAGCACAACTTAACCTCCTGAGGCTCATCCTGAGGAAACGGGGACCTGACTCCAGGCTTGTTTTGAATTCACAACGACACCTGTGGATCAAAACAAAGCTTGTGTCTGACACGGGATGTGAAGGCATCACTGATGTCCCTGTGAACCACACAAATAAATTATGATCCTTTCACTTTTCGTCTAATTGCATGCATGCGGATTAAGATGTGAGATGCTGTTATAAATGTCCTTCACACAACAGGTAACGTAGTCGTGAGTCAGACGGGTTCTACAGCTGCTGGAGAACAGGGAACCGCAGAGAACAGCCACTGTTCCCACAGATGATGCAAATCTCCATCTAAATCAGCTGCAGCGCTGCCTCCTTCTCTGCTGGAGCTGTCCGTGGTGCTGAATGCCTGCGTTTCCTTTCGGACTCGCTGAACTCTTTCTCCTTAATGGTAGCTAAAATCTATTTGCTGTGTGGAAACCAGTGGCAGAGGAAGGTTAACCGATGGCGTTCTCCAGTAGGACCTCAGAGCATCGCTGGGGTTTACAGTCAATTTGTACAATTTCCATGAAAAAGCAAGATGCCTGCGACGGATGCACAGGGGCACTTAGTTGCATTCCAAGTCCTCAGAGGGTTCGGGCTCTCAGCGTTTTCCCAGTCAGGGCTGATCAGCCCCTGGATTGTTAGGAAACATTCGCTCTAATTGTGCAATGATTCTGTGGAGGCTGCTTCACCACATGGTGCCACCACATTGTTTGGAAAACAAGCAGTTTGTGAGGTATGGAAAGTGGTTCATTGAGGCTGCAGAGCTTCTAATAAGGCTGTGTCTTTCAACAGTGTTAAATCTGAGCATATTCAAGTCTTTTAGAAAGCAGCTGATTGACTTTGCTTCCAGGCGACATTATTACGCTGCCTGAAATCCTCCAATACTATCAAAACAGAGGAACGGCTCCTTTGGTGCAGAGAAACAGTAAGAAACAAAGCCTGCTTCTGTAAAGACGGAGCAGCTGCAGGGTCCGTGACGCACTCATCCCATAATGTGCCATCACTCGCTTGACGACGACATCACCATCCACAAAGAGAAGTCACTATAGACAACAGTGGTGGCGGTGAAATGTTGCTCCACCTTATCAGAGCCTGGTTCCAGCTGACACATTGTGTGTTTAGGAGCCAGGCCTGCTCCACTGGAGATAACACTGTTGTCACTGCTGTTTATCCCTGTCAGCCGTCCTGAAGCAGCCTCTCCACTCCACCAGCGCGAGCACACTGAACCAGAACACAGATCCACACTTCTGGATGGTGGTGCAGTTCCTCAAAAAACTTCAAGTAAGACATTAAAAATGAAACAAGGCTGCAGTCTGTCTGAGCGGCAGGTGTCTCTGCAGACGCTGCTGACAGGACTGACTGGAGCAGAGCTTGTGAGTGAAGGCTCCTGCCTGTCACTGTGGCTCCACCAGAGCCGTGGCCGGTGAATTATTGAGAGTCCTGCAGACACAGACCTTCGCTCTGCCACCAGACGGTCGACGGACGCGTCTGCAGCCGCTGCATGCTGATATGAGACACGTGTGAGGTCTGCGCTGACACCGCCAGGCTTCCTGTGCTTTGTCTGAGAGCGAGACCAGCACAAAGAGCCGGTTCATCATGTGACTCGACAACGCGTGAAGAGCAGGTCGAATGACGCCGCGCTCTTTGTCCCAGTGAAAGCAGTTTAAGGTCCGCAGCCTGTCGCTTTGCATGTGTTTACTGCTACAAAAATCACGCGCTGCGCGTTGTTTCACCTTTCATCTCTCCCCGCATGATCTGCATTTCTTCCTCAATCTCTATGGCTGGTGCAACGTCAACAGAGCCCTGTCTTATTAAAAGCATCAGTTGTGTTTCAAATGGAGACAAATGTTTGCTGTCCTCCTGCAAACGGACGCGGAGTCAGGATCAACGGCGTCGCTCTCTGAGCGCCAGGAACTGGAACGTGCAGCAGGTTTCATTGAGCGCAGCCAGACTTTAGCAAAAAAAAAGTAGGAATGACGTTCCATGCAGCCTGCTCTCCACAGCCCCACTGTGATTGGCCGAGGACAAAACGTGAAGCACCTCTGAGAGTGACCCAGTGTTTCTAACGCTGATGCTGTAGAATTGTCCATTTAGGTCCAAATCAAGTTCCAGTTCCGGGAAATTTACAGTCCATTGAGAGGAACAGCTAAAAGCTGGAGTCCGAGCCTTTTACAGAACACAAACCGTAAAGTCGCTTCGCGGCTGATTCTGCCACTTTCAACCCACAGACACTAAATTTAGACCTACGCAGTCGACCGTCTGTATCTGCTGGAACATTTCATTTGGCCTCGATGACGTGACAGTAGGCAGCTTCGCTTGGCGACGTCTCTGCAGAACGTCCTTTCATTCAAAGCAACAGGTTTCCAGAACCTTTCAGCACCTGGAGACACGTTCTGCAGCGTTTTGCTCATCCGTGTGTGAAGGTTCTATCACGTGGTTCTGACACACAGCCGGTCCACTAGAACCCAGGTTGGTGGACACCCCTGGTTCCGGACTGCAACCCGCCCATTCCCAGTCTAACACCAGATGCAGTACAGTAATAATGAAGGGCACGGCTCACCGATCTCCCAGGAACCGGGGCTCTCGATCTCCCTGCGGCCGATGAAGTACCAGACGCAGGCCATCCAGTGGGCGAGCAGCGCGAACATGGACATGAGCAGCGTGAGGACCACGGCGCTGTACTGGGAGTAGCGCTCCAGCTTCTGGAGCAGCCGCAGGAGCCGCAGCAGCCGGACCGTCTTCAGCAGGTGGACCCCGAAGTACTGCACACAGACGGGAGGAAACGTGAAGACACAACGAGCCGAGCTGCAGACAGACAGACAGACAGACAGACGGACGGACGGACGGACGGACGGACGGACGGACGGACGGACGGACGGACAGACAGACAGGCAGGCAGACAGGCAGGCAGGCAGCTGCACGGCCAGACCGACAGACAGACAGACAGACGGCAGGCAGACAGGCAGACAGACAGACAGCGACAGACAGACGGACCGGACGGACGGGGACGGACGGGCGGTGCGGGCGACGGACGACGACGGACGGATGCAACGACAGCCAGAAGACAGACAGGCAGGCCGGCAGGCAGGCAAGACAGACAACATGACAATACAGACACACAGACAGAACACACAGACAGGCAGACGACGGAATGGACGTGACGACAGACAGGCAGACAGATCAGACAGACAGACAGGAGTCCAGGAGCAGGCAGACAGACAGACAGACAGACAGACAGACGGACAGCAGACAGACAGACAGACAGACGGACAGACAGACAGACAGACAGGCAGGCAGGCAGGCATGCAGGCAGGCAGGCAGACAGACAGACAGACAGACAGACGGACAGATGGACAGACACACAGACACACAGACTCCAGTTCATTCAGTCAACACAAGCACACTAAAAGGAGACTCACCACGCTGACGTTGAACGCATAGAGCAGGTCAAAGGGCAGAGCGGCAATGAGGTCCACAAAGAGCCAGGTGGTGACGTAGTGAACGCAGATGGAGCGGGCGTCGTACACGACCTGACCCGACGTGCTCACAAAAGTAGTTCGAAAGTTCAGCACAATGTCTGCAGAGGACGACAACAACAGCACCAGCTGATCGCTCACACGGTAACCACGGTAACGGGCCACATGCACGCAGCGGGTCAGAACAGGAGACGAAGACGTGAATGATCAGCATCTGTGGGCTCATGAAAACGCTTTCATGCAGAAGTTCCCCTAAAACAGCAACGTGATCATGAGCCTCAAAGCTTCAGGGGTCAAAGGTCGAAGGCGTTTAACAGTTCAACCGACCAAAGAAGGCGTCGAAGGAGCTGGAGACGCGTCTGTTCACTGGTGAACGCGCCCCATACTCGATTCTCAGCGTCCTATTAGTTCTAACAAATGCGATATTGACTGACAGCAGTTTGCCTGTTAACTTGTGTTGCCTTGTTTAATTCCACTGGACAGTGTTATTGACGGAGGTGCTCGCTCCTCTCCATCGTTTCCATCTGGGCCAATCAGAAACACTTCCCCCAGGGACAAACTGCTGTTCTCTAGGAAACGTGAGTGGCGATGGCCTCGTACCCTCTGACCGACTAACAACGTGAAGGAGCTTTTCTCGCAGCTGATGATGCAGGTCCGGCCTCACTGAATTAAAGGCGCGACCCTCTCAGTCGCTACTGGAGTAAGTGCTGCATGAGCCTCTTCAGGTTCCGTCACTGTCTTTAACTGTTTCCCTCCTTCTCCAAACCCCGCTCTGAAACTGGTTTCCTTCCTTCCCGCTCTGGCTACAAACACAAAGACCATTTACTACGCACACATTATTGGGTCTCCTCTCACCTAAAATGAAGAGGATCTCCACCAGGATGTCGCTGACGCTGGGCGGGCTCCGGGGGGCGCTGCTGCTGCCGTCGTCCCGGCCTCCCACCACCGTGAAGCACACGTTGTAGGGCACGGTGACGGCCACGTAGAAGGTGGCCAGCAGGATGAGCCAGTCCCAGCCGGCCTTGAAGGTCCCGTAGTGGAGCAGGATGAAGCGGGACTTCTGAATGGCTGCTACCTTGTACTCCGGGATCGGAGGCTTCTCCCCAAACATGTTCTGGATGGGATGAAAGGGAGGCAGAGCCACACATGAAACCAGAGGGACCTGACTGCATCGCTGCTCCTTCTGTGTGTGAAGACGCAGCTGCAAACTTAGAGTTAAGTTGGATGAAGCGGAGCCTGAGCCCCGTCTACAGCGGCTGAGGGTGGAGGGAGCTTTGACCTCTGACGGTGTCTGTGCTCAGCGCTCACGTTTGAGTTGGGTCACGGCGCTGAGGGACTCACGTTGTTGATCTTGAGCTTGCTCTTGTCCTGCTTCTGCAGGTGTCCTGACAGGTGGTAGAGCACGGCCCGGCTGCGGCGCCGGTTGGCGTTGAAGCCCGGGGGGTGAGTGACCCGGTGCACCTCCAGACCCGTCTCCTCATCTGTGGACGACAGAACAGGCTGAGCGGCGGCTCAGAACCGGAGCAGGTTCTGCCTCCGCTCCAGGACGGAACCAGGTGTTCTGTCCCAGGCGCGCGACTGCAGCTGTTCTACAGATGTTCTACAGATGCTACACAAAGGAACAATCACATGGTGGATTTGAGCTTTTGGCCTGGTTTGGATGGATAAGATCTGGGAGTAGTTGATCTGTAGATGAGGGATGTGTAAATTAGGAGTTAATCCGTCTCTCCCTGTTCTCCTCATTTCCACTTCACATTTCCTGCGTCTCCTGATCAGCGCTGCCACGCCCGGCGACTCTCCGCCCTCTTAACCAAATCATTTTCATCTCAGAGCTGAAATGTGATTTGTTCATAATATCTAGAAACTGATTCCAAACTGGTGAGTGAAGCAGCTGCGTCTCTGACCGTTTCACCACCAAGTGGCTTTGAAACGTAGAACTGATCAGATCCGGGGTGAAGTTTGAGAAGCGACAGCGCTTTCTCAGCGTGATGACTCGTGCTCATCCTGATCAAAGCACAGATCTCCTACATGACGTGTTTATGTCACCACAGCCAGACGCCCATCAGGACCACGAGGCCTAATTAAGGCTCTGGAGGCACCAGACGCAGCTTCTGGGTCCGTGTGGGTCCGTGTGAGGAGGTTCTGGTCTGCGCTGCGTCCTCGTCTGCTCCGTCCTGTCTCTGCAGCTGCTCTTCATGCTCTTCAGCTGTTTCAGATTGTTCTGAGCAGCTTTTCAGCATATCCACTGTGTTCTGCTGGGAGGCGCAGTGTGCTAATGGGCAGACACGCTAAATTATTAACGGCAGCACAGCAGCTACTGAGCAGAACCGCCGGCCTCCGTCCTGTCTCCTTCGTTCCAAACATTAAACTAGCCTGCGTTTAATTAACATAATGCTCAGTGTGTGATGCTTGAACCACGTTGCAGTGAGTCACACACTGACCCTGCTCTTTCCTTTCCACTCCTCTGTTTGTCCTCTGTGCAGCGAGCTGCACCGCGTTTCCTTGGTTGATGTAGAATAAACTGGTGTCCTCTCTTTCTCCTCTTTTTCCTCCCTCCTCTCTCGTTCCGTCGTGCCCCCAACCCTTCATACGCCCAAACGGTTAGACACGGTTTGACACTTGGGGGCTAAATTCACTCCGTTTATATTGTTCTTTTTGCTGCTTCTCGTCCGTTGTGTCCCGCTCGTTTCACAGTGTCGCCCCTCCGTTTCTACGTTTGGTTTGATGTTCAGTGCGTTGGTTCTCCCCGTGCTGCCCCTCTACTATTCCTCCACTTGTAAGTGCTTTTCCATTTACGCTGAGTGGCTCGTTCACAGCCTCCCCCTCTGTTCTTCCTTTTTGTTTTTAACGCTGCAGCAGCAACAGGAAGCGCTCGGTCCTGCGCCGCGTCACCCACCTGTCTCTGGTCCTTGTTCAGGGTCCTGGTCCTTCTTCTTGTCTGTGATGTCTTTGTGGGACACCAGGAATAAAACCACTTCCCCCTTTTCATTTTTAATGGGAACGATGTCCAGGAGACACCAGAACTTTGTGCCTGCGGACGCAAACACAGTCAGTGGTGAAGAGAAACTCAACACAAACACAAACAAGCAGAGCTACAAGCAGCTTCATCTTCGTGCACACAGATTTTCAGCCACACACACATTTGATGCATGTTTGTGTCAAAGCGTTCGTGTAGGTTTGGCGCTGATGAAGGGCAGCAGTCAGTGTGATCGTTTTGCAGCAGAATAGTGGCCTCCGTGGCCTCCGTCACCTCCGTCACCTCCGTCACCCTCACTCACCCTCACTGACCCTCACTGACCCTCACTCACCCTCACTCACCCTCACTCACCCTCACTCACCTGAGATCTGCGTTCTCTGCTGTGTGTTCACAGTCTCTGACACCCAACAACTGTGTGGACGAGCGCAATGAAAACACACTGAGGCCTTTGTCCTCGTGTCTCTGTGACGGCGACAACACTTGAAACAGCTCGTGTTTGAGTCCTCCAACAACATTTAGGTTTGAACAGACATGACTTTGTGCGTTAACGTGTTTGTAACTGTTCCTGTTCGACACGTCTCTCACACAGACGTGAACCTGTGGAAGCTTCATGCTGTCTGTCAGGAGGCAGAGATGTGTTTATTCTCCCCAGGTCGACTAATGTGAGCTCATGAAGCGCTGATAAAAGCATGAAAGCCTTCTAATGTGTGACTGCTGTGTGTTTTATGAGCCTCTGTTGCAGGTTTGTATCTCGGAGGAGCAGCTGTGTCCACGTCTGCGTCCTCTACATCAATATCTGCCTCTCGCTGCTCGTACTTTTTAATTTGTGGACAAAGCCTCCTCTTTAGCTCCTCGCTCATCTTTCTCCCTTTTATCGGTTGATTAAATATTAACGCAGTGGATGAATGAGAGCAGGATTTTCTCATGCTGTTCTCACATCTATTACTTCAGTTCATTTTAAATGACTGCTTTGCTCGGCGACTGCTGAAGTGAAGCGTGTGGTGAATGCGGCCGAGCGGCAGCGCCTTCAAATGTGAGGCACAGATGTTACTGCACATGTGGGACAACGCCTTCATTTCTCAGACCTCTCTCAGATAAGAGGAGAAAAGCCTTCATTACCCTCCTTCTTGTAGAAGACCAGCTCGGTCTTGAACTCCCTCCGGTCGTCCAGCGCTCCTTGGATCTGGGCCGTCAGCCTGTCGCTGGTCTCCGGCCCGTACAGGAAGTGGCAGGCGCAGCTCTTCTGCATGAGCTCGGCCCGAGCGTAGCCCGTGAGTTCACAGAAGCCGTCGGAGCAGTAGACGATGGGGTAGAGCGACTGCACCTGGGCGTTCCCCAGGACGAAGTTGCTGTCTAGAAGGAGAGCGGAGATCAATACGACTGAACTGAACGCGTGTCACGGTTGAATTCATTAACCTTTAATTTTGCTTAAAACAAAAGGGACCAAAAAGCTTAGGAGCAGTTTCTCAGCTTGAATCCCACTGTCCGTGCACCCAGAATCAGCATTAAAGCAGGACCCTCACCGTGTTCCAGGAAGTCTCAAACTGCTCATTCCTGTCAGAATATTCACGCTGGTGCACATGAAAGCTGACTTGTTGTGAAAGAGGAGACAGCGTTGCTGCCGTTTCCAGGGCGAGGACATTGATCGGGTGGAGTAAACACTGTCAGGAGTCATCACAAGCCCCTGTGAGGTTTCATTAAGGTCCGCAGCCAATAGCACGCCTGCCCTGAGCACCAGTCACCAGCAGTGCAGCGGGTGAACGGCGACCGGCTCACTGAGCACGTCTGGATATGGAGCCAGCTTTGCTCTGCAGCTGCTAGTGTTGCAGTCACCTGATCTCAGACACAGAGGAACCGGAGCGGTGGCGGTTCCCAGAAACACCTGATCAGGTGATGGGTCCCCTTTCTGGCTGCACACAAACTAAACAGCAGCTTCGCTGGATCCCTTTGGCTCCATGCTTCCTCTGCCCGTGGGTCCGGTGGGGACCTGTGATGTCATCCAGTGCTCTGAGCCTGGATATGCTGCCAGGCAGGAGACCAGGGCTGAGACAGAGCAGAATGAGCGACACACAGCAGCGGCAGGAGGCTGCTCCACATCTGGAGCCTGAACACATGTGGCCGGTAAATTGGAATCACACCCAGTTGATGTTTATCGTATGGTGGGACCTGGATGCTCTGAAGCCGACTGTTACTGTTACTGTAGGAGGAAACCACTGATTGTTCTCGTACATTTGCACACACATCCATCATTTATCATAGGCTGCGCTCTGATTGCGGCGGAGAGGCTGCTCTCCAGGCCACTGTGGCTCATCAAGAGAGCAGCCAGCTGGTTCAGGAGCTTCGCCTGGATGGTGCCGCTTCAAAGCGTATTTTAGGATGAGTCACAGACAGTTTGGCAAACCGGAGTCAACTGAAGGACTCGCTTTAATATCGGATTTGTGTTATAAAACTGCAAATGAACGCTGGGCCGCTTTTTCCTTCAGCTGTGAGTCATTTGGAATCAGAGCCCTCCGAGCTGCTCAGAGAGCGAAGCATCAACAAACGCTCTTCACCTCTCCCATTAAAACGTTACAAAACCACTCTTCTCTCGTCTGCCTGATCAGGTCCTCAGCCGCTTCGCCGCATTTCAACAACGCCATATGAACTGAATTTTCCCTGCACTCTGTTCTGTGTCAAATGTTGTAAAGACTAGTAGATCATTGTCCCTGGATCAAGAGCTCCTGATGACATACGAAAACACACAGAATGACTGAAAACACGGCTTCTGTAGATTTAATATGGTGGTGTCTGATCTTGAGTTCAGGTGAGCGATTGCGAAGCATGTTTTTATTTATATAAACCAAACCAAAGGCGAAGGTGCTGCATTTGTACAGTATGAGCAGATAGTTCAGGCAGAAGCTTCGCTGTCACTGTGGTAGAGCTTTCACCCCCAGTTCAATCCCTCCATTTCTTGTGGTCACCACCATTCTCTGGATGCGCTCATTCTGTCCTTTCTCTTCTCCAAGTTTGCTTGTGTCTTGCTGGTTGAACGTGTGTGATGTGAATTACAAAGGAGCAGCGCTGCGTCTGCAGCTCCTGTGTTGAGCGTCGGACTCATCTGAGCCTCTTGTTTATGTGTCTGTCGCTGTAAAAAGGCGGCTGAACGATGGACGAACGAGAAAAAAGATAAAAACGAATAAGACAAATAATAATTCTCCTATAAATAGAATAAGATAATAAGACAAATAAACAGAAGCTTGTTTATGATCAAGAAAAGCCAGTTAGCACCGGCTGTGTTTTTTCTGTCCTACACACTGTAGGTTTCCTTGACTTGTCAGAACTCGGAGCAGGTTTTAGAAATTAGAAATGAAGATGACGATGGTGCTTGTGCACGCAGACAGAGCTGCTGGTGGTGGAATCCTGCAGTGTGACGCGAAGACGCCCCAGAGGAAACTCAGGAACACGTCCCGTCACGCGTTTAGGTCTCCTTAGCAACTACAGACTGAGTCACTGTCAGCGCATCCAGATCAGTGGAGGTGACTCACTGTAACGCACGTCAGGGTCTGTAAAAAGCTGGCTTCCACAGCAGAAGTTGGTTTCTGTCAAACACCACTACCCTCTGATGTTCGGCTACTTGAGCACGTAGAAGCAAAAGCAAAGGGTTTTTTAGAAAGATGATTCCCATCTGGTCAGAAAAGCTCGTTTGTGCGCCGTGATTTACTCTTCGTGAACTGTCCAGGGCGTGTTTGATTTGTTGTCCCTTCATTTCCACATCCCATAAACTTGCAGCCGTGCGTGGGTCGTTAATCTCATCAAACCACCAGCAGTGATCCACCCGACGTCTGACAGGCCCCCGATCAGGACCACAGCCGCTTTAACCGCGCACCGTCCGTCACTGTGTGCTGGACGGGATGTTCCACTTCCACCAGGTGGACACTGGCCTGGACTCTGCAGGCACTGCAGTATGTGGGAAGGTGAGAGGATTAAAGTGATGCTCTCTTGCTACCACATCAAAGCTGCGTCCCAGCCAGGCTGGACCCCCACCGCTTCTAATCTGCCACAGACCCACACAGACGCGCGCAGTGTCACACTCACCTAGGAAATGACCAGGCTACGATACAGTACGTTTGCTTGATTTCAGCAGGACTCGAAGCCCCTGGAAGAGTTTCACGAGCTCAGCACTTTGAGCTTCCGTCTGCATCAACAGACCTCAGGCGCTTTGGACAAACGCATCCCAGAGCTGCGTAACACAGCTCCGTTCACTCTGCCACAACACGGACGGCGTGGCTGGATTACAGCAGCATTAGTTACTGCAGACTCCTGGTCACTGCAGCAAGAAATCAACTTCAGCACAAGCGCCACTTCATCTGCTCAGGATCTTATATTAGAACGAGGCTGCAGAAACCTCTGACAGGACGAGCACTGTCCGTGGTGCTGAAAGACCCAGACGCAGCAGTGGCTGAAAGGACAAACATCAAACAACTGCTGCTGATGGACGAGGATGGAAAGAAAGAGCAGCGCTAAAAGTGAAAGTGACCAAGTTAGAGTCAGAAAACCAGAATGACGTGAGTCCGGGGCCACGACCTGCTGCTCTACCGTCAATAAATGACCAAACTCTGCGCCTCGCTCATCTTTCACTCTCATCATGAACCTTCAGTTCAGCATTTTACAGCATATTTAGCCCAGGTTACGTCCGTCCCATTAGCTGTGGCAGTGAAACCTCAGCATCCGGCTGCTGTTGGACTCGTGGCCCTTATTACTGCTCCTCTCCTTGGCAACGCGTGGCCTTTCATCTGCTCGTCGCGCTGCTGCTAAGAGCTCTCTCTGCCCTTTCCTTCCCTTCACCTGGCGTCGCTGGGGCATCTTCCTTAGGCCTTAATGGTGCTGCTCTTGAAGATGTTTTTCATGAAAACTGCTTCAGCAGAATCAGAACATTTACTGTGACATTTTCAAGGTAATAATACGCGTTTGAAGAGTCTGTGCAACAGTTGCTGCATGTTGCGGCGCGGCTGATGATAAACATCCCTCACAACAAGCCGAGCGGCCGTTTCAGGTTATGACAGCTTAATCTTTCTGGAGACAACATCACACGGAACTGTCGCTGCTCGTTGCTCACACTGTTCCTAGACTGTGAACTGTCAAAGGAAATTACGGGAAATAGTCCCTCCACTCGTTTCATGTGTCTCTCTTCCTTCTATTCTTCTGCTGTCTAGTGATTTCTGAGCGCTGCAGAAGCTTCAGCTCATCACACAGTTCGCTCCTGTTTCCTGATCGGTCGTCATTTTATCTGTGATGTCTTTCTTAAAACACTGAACATCCTGTCTGTCCTGTATCCAGCTCAGCAAAGTAAAGCACCGTCGCCTCATGTGAAGCTGGCAACATTTCCACACCATCATGGACAGTTAAACAGGGACTCTGTCTGTCACTTGCAGGCAGCAGCCGAACGAGGCCGGATCAGCTGCGGAACAATGTGTTTGCTAGATGTCGGTGGGACTCTGACCTGCTGCACCGGGAACCTGCCCTCATTGTGATGCATGTCCACGGTCACGGGGCGTGAAGGAGGGTCGGCCTCAGATCTATCCGGCAAAAATGCCTGAAGGTACAACAGCTCCACGGCCTTGATGAATAATCTAAAGCTCTGGCCTGAGGTAACTGGACTGTGTTTATGTGGAGGAGAGATCTGAGGCTCTTTCTGGATTAAAATGACTGACGCGACTTCTCCTTCCAGACATATGACATGAAGATTCACCTGATCCTCCTCACTATAATCAGCTTCAGGTTTCTTTTCTGTTACTTTCTCCTCACCACCGAACGAAAACACTGACACCACGGTGTCGTTGAAGGTGTTGACGGTGGTTTTGCTTCAAATCACAGGTTCCTACTTCCTCCTTCTGCAGCAGCTGCTCAAAAATGTGAAGATGTTTGTGGACTAAATTAACCTCAGACGTGCATCAGTGTTTTATTAGCAAACCTCCAATTTCACAGTGAAAACACAGCTTCACTTATAAATTCTTCTCTTTGATTACTATTGTAAAACAGACCTGCTGCGCTTTCATAAATATGAAAATCAAACATTGTGGAATAGAGAAACGAGTTCGATTTCCTGGTATGCGCAAAGTCAGAGTAAACCAAAAGGAACGAGCACCTGTTTCAACTTGTCTTCTTTTGTTCCACCTGTGAACGTTTGCTATCGACAGTGACAAAAACGGCAGATTTCCTCCACAGACAATAGGAGCTGGTTGATCATTGTTTCGCTGTGAGTTTCTTTCCTGTTGAGCCTTAAACTCCAGCTCGGCTCCATCAGGCTCTTAGACGCACACGGTCCCTCCTGACAGACCCCCCACTGAGGGGCTCCTTAATTAACCCACCCGCTGGAGGTCCACCTGCTCCTGAACTCGCTTTCGTGCAGAGGCCTGACCTGAACGCGCGTCGCCTCTCTGGACCCTCAGCAGGTGTGGATATAGAAGCTGCTCAGGCTGAACCTCGTGTTTGGAAACAACCTCAGCTCCATCACAAAGAGATGACCAACGTTCTGTGGGATCGATCCTGTTCCACTCGGGTTCACTTGAAATGGATCTGGATCAGCACCTCCTCCGTGCGGCGCTGTCCATTACTGACACACGCTTCATCCAGCTCCTGTTCTGTCAGCGCACACTTTGAAGCTTTCAGCGTTTGCTTTTGTATTTCTACAAAAATGCAGTGAGCTACAGTGGAGTCGTCTCATTCATCCTCATCACAGTCTGTACGTGAATGGAACATAATGTCAAGGTGTGAAAGGCTCCGTCCTAAAAATATCCCAGAGCACATTGGGCTGGTGTTAATGTACAGCTCATCACTCGTGCATTAAGCTGCTCCTTCACAGACGCCTGCATGTGTCGCTGAGGGAAACGCAAATTCACCTCCAGCTGAGTTTTGATTTAATATGCGAGTTACAGGCGGCTCTGGCAATCAGAGCCTTCAAAGGCACTTTGAAGGAGCCAGCGCAGCACTTCTGAAAGGTGGGAATGTGTGTGCGGTGCCCTTTGAGGAGGAACCCAGAGTCCAAGTTAAGACGCCACGGATGAAAACACTGGTCCCACGCGTTCACGGCTTAAACGGAGAGGTCCAACACCTGCAGGCAGCGAACGCAGCCGCCACGCGAGGGTCAGTTAGAGCATCAACTCGAGCGTGGCGTCAGCAGAAGCTTAGAAGAAGGAAAAGAGGGGAGGTTCAGGTCACCGGCTGCTTCTGGCTCCTCATGAAGCTGCAGCCCCTGAACCACACGCCTGCGTGTGCAGGTTGTAGAGCTGGCAGATACGATGCTGCTCTCTGAGGATTTGATGGAATTACAGATTTCCAGTTTGGAATCAAGCTGACGTAATAAAACCTATGAAGTCCAAACTAGACGGGATTATTCTACTGAAGCGAATGTTTCACCCCTCACTGAATAACAACAGTCTGTCAACTGCTATAAAATGACATTTAACTCTCACACCATGTTGGTTCAGATACAGTACCTGCAGGCTCTGACTCGAGCATTTGAGGTATTTCTTCAATAAGCAGAAAAGACTGACTTCTACCGGACCGCTCTACTCACACAGCCACAGACAATCCAGTCATTTAGCATCAATCATCACATCTGTGATGAGAGGACAGACAGAAGCTGGTTCTGCAGATGAAGCGTCATCTTGAGTCAGTCCCATTTGTTACACTATCCACAGCTGCTGTTGTTTGATTAACACTGTAATTAAATATGGGGATGAAGGAGGGAGGGACACATCCACGCACACTCTATTTTCTATCATTAACCAGTTTTTAGTCTCTAACATCTGATCTTTAATCTTTTACCATTGGTGAATTTTGATAAAGCACCTCTGGCCTTTCTGGAAAACATCCCTGTGACGCGCAGCCAAACACAAGCTCATCATTAGGAAATTATGTGAGAGATTTCCTGTAAAATGAGCCTTTCCTATCAAACATTGTTTTTCTGTTTCCTCCTCTTGGCAGCAGAGCCTCATTTAAATACCGTCCACACAGAGACACACACGAGGACATGGTGCAATCAGTCTCTGAGGCAAAAGCCCGTCACCTTCCTCCTCCACAGAGTGTGAGACAAGGGCAAAAATAGAAAACTAAATATGCTGCTGTCAGAGCTGTCTCCCTGTAGTACAGTGAGTGTGTGAATGTGCGCTGGCATCACACAGACACGGTCCAGAGGCAGACGTCAGCTCTCAGCTCATCAGCACGCCTGTAACCTGCCCTCCACCAGAATAGTTAGCCTCCTGTTAGCGTAGCAAAGGCGTGGAAGGCCTCGACCAGCAGGTGAAGCGATGCTGATCCAAATGGCTCCGCAGGAAACAATGAGTCACCAAGACTTCAAGGCTTCGACGCCTGAGAGGAGGGGAATGCTCGGTCTTACTGGTCCCAGGTTTACACCGGTCAGAGATTTATACCAGTCAGAGGTTTACACCTGTCAGAGGTTTACACCTGTCAGAGGTTTACACCAGTCAGAAGTTTACACCAGTCAGAAGTTTACACTGGTCATAGGTTTACACCAGGCAGAGGTTTACAGCAGTCAGAGGTTTACACCAGTCAGAGGTTTACACTGGTCAGTGGTTTACACCATTTAGAGGTTTACACTAGTCAGAGGTTTACACCAGTCAGAAGTTTACACCAGTCAGAGGTTTACGTCATCTTCCAGATTTACATCTTTCAGAAGTTTACACCACTTAGAGGTTTACACCAGTCAGAGGTTTACACCAGTTAGAGGTTTACACCAGTCAGAAGTTTACACCAGTCAGAGGTTTACATCAGCTTCCAGATTTACATCATTCAGACGTTTACACCAGTTAGAGGTTTACACCAGTCAGAGGCTTACACCAGTTAGAGGTTTACACCAGTCAGAGGTTTACACCAGTCAGAGGTTTACACCAGTTAGAGGTTTACACCAGTCAGAGGTTTACACCAGTCAGAAGTTTACACCAGTCAGAGGTTTACACCAGTCAGAGGTTTACACCAGTCAGAGGTTTACATCATCTTCCAGGTTTACACCAGTCAGATGTTTACACCAATCAGAAGTTTACATCAGCTTCCAGGTTTACATCAGTCAGAGGTTTACACCAATCAGAAGTTTACATCAGCTTCCAGGTTTACATCAGTCAGAGGTTTACACCATTTAGAGGTTTACACCAGTCAGAGGTTTACACCAGTCAGAGGTTTACACCAGTCAGACGTTTACACCAGTCAGTGGTTTACACCATTTAGCGGTTTACACCAGTCAGAGGTTTACACCATTTAGAGGTTTACACCAGTCAGAGGTTTACACCAGTAAGAAGTTTACACCAGTCAGAGGTTTACATCAGCTTCCAGATTTACATCATTCAGAAGTTTACACCAGTTAGAGGTTTACACCAGTCAGAGGTTTACACCAGTCAGAGGTTTACACCAGTCAGAGGTTTACATCATCTTCCAGGTTTACACCAGTCAGAGGTTTACGCCGGCTTCCAGTAAAGCCAAAACATGAAGTTCAAAAAACGTCTCACATATTTTAATGAATTGTTCTGTACATCTTTTAAACTTGGGAGCACTAAGCTGCAGAGGTTTTACAGGCTACTCCACAGGAGCAAGTGACTTTTTTCTTCTGTCTTCTTCTTTCTGCTTTTCTTCTGGATCTGTAGCTGCTGCATATTCAGTCATCCTCAATCATGAATCAACACGCACTGATTAAACATTGACAGCAGCCTCATCCCTGAGCATCAGAGGTGCCGCTGGAACACAGGCCGGCAGATTAAAAGGTGGGACGGCAAATGTGAAACCAACCCCTCTGTCTGCTGACAAACTCTGTGCCATGTCCCAAAGATACGGGGTAATGTTGCCAGGCGACAGGTACCAATTGTGTCGCGTTTCCGTGGAGACAGTGGGGAGGATAGGACTTGGATGAGAAGAACACAGTGTTTCTGGCTCCCTCACACACTCTGCTCCTCTGTAGCTGGGAAGACACTTGCTGACATTCTGGCTCTCAGACCTGCAGAACCCCCCAAAGGAATCCATGAGCAGGTCTGGACCTCAGCAGTCCCCAGACTTCGGCCACCACGAGAGAGCCACCAGAACCATGTGATGCCAACCCGGCCCCGCTGAGTCGAAGAACATAATCACACGCTGCCAACATGTTAAGGTTCACCTTTAAACACAATAACTCTTAATGTGACCTAATCCAGCAGAAAAGTACATAAATGCACGAGCAGTGACTCGGCGTCAAACACGGCTGCTTCTAAAAGATAATGAAAGTCACAGACAGCCTGCGTTTTCATAGTGCATCACACAGATCCTCGTTTTATGGATCAGCAGCTCAGACATGACGCCTGCACCGCCTCTCCTTCCAGATCCAGCTCAGCCCTGTTTCACTTACTCAGGTTTAGTTCAGTCCTCATTGTCTCGACTAAAAGGGACCAAGAGTCTGACGTCAGACATGGGATGTACCATCAGATCATGGCTGATCACTGGCCGAGTGAGCAGCTGCAGCTCATCGATGACTCTATTGATCTGGTTCAGTTATTAGCATTTCAGTTATTGTTCTGTCCATAAAAACAAGCATCAGCCTTTTACAGATTAGATGGAAACATCTCCAAATAATCCTCTGTCACCACTCAACTGTATCAGCACATCATGGACGGCAGGAACATGAAAGTGCTCCCTCATTTGATAAAGGACACGATAAGACAGATAAGGTGGAGACGCGCTCAGCAGCAGCAGAGGTGGAGTCCGACGGTGACGGCTTCATTCTCATGAGGCCTCTTCTCTCCTTTAAGTCCATTACTGCTCTAATTGTTTGGCCGTTTCTATGATAAGGAAGCAAAACAGAAGCGAGGCTGTGAAACCTGGATCCAGGCGAGGAGGCGACGCTGCAGGGATCAGAGGTGCTTTGGCTCTGTGTGTGGTGTGAAGGGATGCTCTGGTAATGACCTGCTGGACCACTCCGTCCCACTGATCTGTTCTGTACTCAGCCTTCATTTCTTGTCCTGTTCTCGTTTTGGCTTCTGATTCAGTCCGAGGGCACCGAGGGCAGTCGCAGCTTCTGTTTATGCAACATTTCAATGCATCTTAATGATGAACAGACGGGGAGAAGGGTTTTATTACTTTAAATAGACAAGGCATCAACGCAGAGGTGGTTTCCAATGGCTTTAAATACAAGATGGGTCACACTCACTTTGCTTTGTGTTTTATTCACACAGCCAGTGGTTTGTAACAGGCTGCCTTATGTTCAATGTATGAATGATGTTATATTTCATCTTCTCTTCAAGATAAGAAAATACAACTAGAATGACAAAAGTAGGAAACACAGACCTGAGTTACTGGAAAAAAGATGAGAATATTCTTCTCTGATTCTGGTCCCGCTTTAATCAGAAACGTCAGCGTGGGTGCATCTCCTTAGACTTTCCCACCAGGGACCATGTTGCTATACAACCAAGTAAGTCTGCAGGGACAACTGTTAACTGATAAAGATAAAATCATGCATTTGCAGATCTGATGGGTTCCACCAGCACTTTTATTTCAGTAAAAATCCAAACCACCTTTTGTGTTTAAATGGGGCCATTTAGTGTCAGGTACCAACGAACTGGACCCAGAAAACAGAGCTCCAAAATACAGTAAGGCCTGAGGAGTCGTCTCCTATGGAGGAAAAGTTGCTGCACATCAGAAGAAAAGATCATAGAACGTGCGTCAGAACCAAAACAAAGCACTTTCTACCGTGTATTACTTTAATGAATGCACAAATGAGGAGAGAGCCTGAGCTGGAAGCCGGATCACAGAACATTTCCTGTGTGTTTCCTCTAAGAATTGGATTGTTATATTTTATAGTGTTGCAAGAAATAAGAGATTCTAGTTAGTGAGCTTCAACACAAAAGACCCACGAAGAAGAAAAAAGGACGCCGAAGCTTATTACAGTGAACACTCACTCACTCACTCACTCACTCACTCACTCACTCACTCACTCACTCACTCACTCACTCACTCACTCACTCACTCACTCACTCACTCACTCACTCACTCACTCACTCACTCACTCACCCCTGGGTCTGTTTCCAGATTGTGGTTTTGTATCAGCGTATCCTCTGCACATACCTTGACAATGACCCAATCACGTCTCTAATGGTTCATTGGGAAGTAGTCAAGCTGTAAAAGGAAGTTGATCATTAACACCCTGCTTCCTCCGCCCCCAACGCCATCGCCATAGCAACCTGTCTGCACAGGCAAGTGGTGGCGAAGGTCAAACTCCAGTGTGAAATTATCCCCAGAGTGCATCTCGCTCGCCCTCAGCTCGTTCACACACATTATCATCTGGGTCATAAATCATAATTAACACACTTTACTGTAGCTGCTGTTTGTTCACAATGACACCATGAAGCTGAGGCACAAGACACGTCTGCAGCGGAAGGACAAGAGTAATAATAACAGACCCAAACGTCGGCTCGGAGCGTTTCTCCCACAGACAAGTGCTCTACGACTCTGGAGCCACAGCAGCTGGAGCAAAGGTCGACAGGTTGACTCTCATTCTGCTCTGCTCAGCACAGACATCTGCTCAGTGACAAGGTGAGATGTGACTTCAGGCCACAAAAGTCTCCATCTTCATCAAATGTCCAACAGCTGGAAAATGTTCCTCAGGAGACCAAAGGTTTGGCCTTGTCTCCTCACGTGCATCGTTTGTTTAATCGTCTTGACAAACTGGGACCATTTAACTCTGAGCCAAACCTTTTTTATGTCCATGTGTTGATGCTCTAATTACAGAGCATCCATCCAGTGGCAGAGAAAACTGATGTAAGCGTAGGAAAGTATTGGGCAGATCACAGTAAGTGGGCATGTGAGAGTAGAGGCGATGAATTTTACTCAAAATGCCCGAGACCTGAGCTCACTTCAGCAGCTCTGGATAAATAATAGATAAAATAAAGACAGCTGATTTTGTTTGTGTTCTCTTGTGATGCGTCTTCACCCACTGAGAAAAAAGGACGAGAATCAAACCTCCAACAACGTCAGCGTGAGGTCAACAAACGAGCAGCATCAGTAATGAGGAGCCGGACAAAGCGACAGAGTAACTGTGAATACCACACTATCGCTCATCATATCATCAGTCGCTTCCCCGCAGCAATAAGCAGAGCAGCAACCAAGTTACTGGACACGAGCCGTGATTCACTGAGCGTCTGGCGGCTGCAGCTCGGAGGAAAGACACAATTAGGGAAATCGCCCGTGGGAGAGAAAGAAAACAGAAAGGATAAAAGCTAAAAGCAGCTCCTGTGTGAGAACCGGGGGCTGCGTGTGTTACTAACTGAATCACACTGTGTTCCCATGGTCGCACACGTCCCTCCATCCACATCGTCCAGAGGAGGAACCACGGACCCTCAGGTCCCATGTTTTCTGCACACTCCATCTGACCTTCAGGATTTTTGTGCTCGATGCGACGCTCACAATCTTTTAAAACTGCTGAGTTGGTGATATCTGCCAGTGCACTTTGCTTTTTGTGTCCTTTATGTCGGCCTTTTATTGTCCGTCCTTTCCTGTGCGGTCCTTGTGCTTCTTCCTATTGTGGACTGCATTTATGTGATTACTCCTCGGGTGACAGACAGCTCCACCTCAATCTAAGAGTGTAGCACATTATATTTGTCCTGCAAATCTTTTTAGTAGAATGATGAAGAAAAGGTAAACTTATTCGTCATGCGTTTTGTCCTTTACATCTTGCTAAAAGTCACCAGGTCAGAGAAGTTCCTATAAGAGCTGTTGCAGGAACGCTGACTGACTTTTCCAAGGTTCACTGATCCACCTCTCTGACAGTTTTCTTCAGGCACATGTGAGCATCTGTTTGTGGATCCCTGTCTGAGGTGAGGTGTGTCAGGCTGGAAAAGCTTGAAGCATTTAACTGTGTGGGTGGATGTTCAAAGAAAGGTCACACGGCGGTGGAGGAAAAAAACTCTGACCTTTGGCTCAATGTCTGTGGATGATAGTGGTCCATGGAGCAACGATGGATAAATAGCAGACTACTACTGCAGACACCTCAGTACAGACTATAGCCCTAATTCCCACATTACAGTGCTTCACCTGAAAAGCTTCAATTGTAGTAGGATAATAAAATGATGTAGGATCAAGTATAAAATGAGATAAATATCAGATTAAAACAGAGGGCACATGAACAGAGGGGGCTCCCCTTCAGCCTGTTTATTTCCACTGGTGCACCACAGGGAACGATCCTGGTCCCCCTCAGAACCGACAGGATGTGGACAGAGCCTCATCCAAAGACTTTGAATTAATACTGTTTTGCAGTCTAGACAGTAATTTGACACATTTTCATGAAAATAAAATGTATGAATAATTTGTCTGTTTATTTACATATGCGCCATTATAAAAGAATCATTGAATTTCCTGCTGGCATTAAAAATCACTGGTGATTAACTGATGGTGTGAACACTTAAATAGCTGCACGTTGAATAATGATTACGCCTAATGTTTAACTACTTTACTCCCTAAAATTCAGCTGTTCAAATGAACAATAAGATTACATTGATGAGGATGACTAAATAAACGAGCCACAAGGAATACGTAGCTTTTCCATCTTGCTTCATTCAATAAGGAAGCAGCAGCATTAAACCCACACGTCTTCTCTTCAGTTGGCAAAAACAAAGCAAAACAAAAAGAAAGCTTAAAAAGCCAGGCTCTGATCAGCAGTGGATCAACGCTGTGGTTTCAATACACTCAGTTTATTTGTCTTTTCAGTTTTTACTGCCAAACAAACGAGCTAAAGCAAAACTGCCAGCTTAGTGTAGATCTGAGGCCAAAACACAGAGATACAATTTGCTAACAAGGTCTAACAAAGTCTCACTTAGATGCACAATCACACCTTCAATTGGACGACGAGAAGGAAACGCAGACATGGATCAGGGAAAAGAAGAGCGATGTGTGAGCAGCAGCTAAGAAGGAACAGGTTGATTCTGTGCATGGACCAGCGTGATGCGGAATTCACCAGACAGGAGGAGGCTGCAGGAGGAGGACAGTCCATAAGAAATGAGGAGAATCCCTTTAAACCCAGAAGATGGAAAGACGGTAACAAGAGGCTTTAAATGAAAAACATTCCATTAAAGGAAAGTGAACGCACGTAGGACTCGCATCACGCTGAATGGAGCCTCTGTTGTAACTCTCTCTCTCAGGAGCGGCTTCTTAGTCCACTAGTTTCTCAGATGTGATTCAGCCACTTAATTCATTCATGCCACGGTTAGTTTGTGAGCTGGAGCTGGTGAGTTGGATTATTGAACACGGTGACTGAATGCATAACGTTAGGTCAACAACAGAAACTGCTGAAAGCCAGACACCGATGAAGGCGGCAGGATGAAAACCTTCCTTCCAGACGCTGTGCATCTCTGCTTTGGTTTGGCTGGACTCTGAGCAGCACACATCAGACCACATGTCACACACCTCCCATTCAGCCGTCAGGCTGCGCGTGTCCAGGTGATGAAGCTTCCTGCAGGGCATCATGGAAATCTCCCTGCTCATTATTCATGAAGGATTCATTACAGTGTTGGTGGCTGGAACACGCCTATTATTCCACAGTCTGTGCATGAATCATGCGTGTGTCCTGCAGAGCATCCTGTGCACCGGCTCCATGCATCTCATTAGCTCATCTAGTTCCCCGTGCTGCTCTTTTACTCTTTTGCCAGTAATGGCAGCGATGAAATGGCTCCGTTACAACCTGCTGCCCCAGCGACAAAGCTTTCAGGACACTAGAGATGATGTGATTAAAGTTGAGACCATATAAAAGCAACGCTGCCACCAGTCCTGCTGTCAGCCTGCTGTGACAGCTGTGACAGATGTTTTACTGTAAATGGCTGTGAAGCTGTTTAATCAATCTGCTACTACGCAACCGCAGCTCATCTGCAGCTGAGACACATGAGCCGACACAAAGTAATAAAATGAGACATGACTGCAGCAAAATAAACTAATACTGAACCATCCATGTCCACTTCAGGAATTAATATCTGTTCCACGATGCTCGCTGTTCCTCCACTCTGGAATACATTTATTCCATCACATACAGATCACAGGGACCAATAAATACTAAAACAGGTTGAATGTGTTTCTGGCAGGAACTAGAACATAAACAGGAGAATATTCATGGAGAGAAAACATAGAACTGCTCATGACTGCGGCGATTTTCTGGGCAATAAACCAAGACAACATGGAGCGTGTTGTATTCTCACTTCCTCGCTTTCTGCCATATTCATCTGAGAATCATTTAGAGTCTTATGCACAAGGAATCTATGGCAACAGCAGCAACTCAAAGAGTGGAAGCAGAGAAAAAGGTTCCTGGTGCCAACGTCGTAGCATTAAAAGCAGTTAGAGTCCACGGGTCGGAGTCCGGCTCTGTCCAGGTTCTGAGCCACCAGCAGCTTCTACTCCTTTACAATAAAATCTATAATATGATAAAGTCTTGACACAGGGGAAGGAGTCTAATCCCACTGTGCCGAAGCAATCAGATATTTTAAGGTCCACTCGTCCCCGAGGGAGAATCCGATCAATATATCGGCATTTAGTTCAATAAGCGGGAGGTTGAATAAGCAGCTGGACGATCAGCAGCCAGTGATGTTGGCAGGAAGCAGCACCACCAATAAATCTCATTCATTGGTCAATTCTGCATTTTAACATGAAAGCATTAAAAACCACAGTGTGACTAATTCAATCACGGTTCAGTGATGACAAGAAACTGTTTGAACCAGCAACAGAGAGGAGCCAATAAAACGGAGCCCATTCAAGACCCGCTGCAGACATCAGAGGCAGAAAAACGCCCAAGCGTCGTCCTCTGTCCTAAAAGGCTGCTGTGTTTCCTGTCTTGAGTGATGACGGCAGAGATGCTGCGTGTCTGGAATCAGGGAAGTCGAAGGGCGAAGTCGTGGAGCTGAGGGCAACAGCGTCACGTCCTGAACCTTGAAAGATTAGTTGATAGAACAGAGAGCTCTGCAGCGTTCAGTCTTTACAAGGTGCAATAGGTCAAAACACAACACAAGTCACAGAACTAAGTCTGACTTCACTTCATCCCGAGACAAGAGAGAATCAACAACACAGAACAGAAACTCCAGCTACGATAAACGCTGCACATCAGGACTTCATGAGGATCCGTCAGATTGTGCTGAGAGGGCAGAAGTTGATCAAACAGAGACGGATGAGTGGTCACAGAGGAAGCTTCTACAGCGCTCACCTGCAGCTCAGTTTAGCTGTTGGAAAAAAGGCTCAGCCCATGTTTGCTCCAAAAGCCTCCAGAACCGGGCTCAGGGTGGCGCCGTCCGCCTGGACCGGCTGGACGACAGATGAGCCACTGTTCATGTACTACTACATCACATCTCAGTAACAGTTTGTGTTAGGGAGCCATCGTCCCCTGAACAGAAACACTTCTAAATAACAAAATGGTGCAGTCGGATCCCTCCAGCTCCGCTCAGTGACGGCGGCTCTGATGTCAGAGCAGGTCAACGGCGCCAACGGCGCTCAAAGGCTGCAGGGACCTGCAGAAACAGCCTCAATCAAAATAACGTGTCCTCAGAGTCAGACGGGTCCATGAACGAGACCATTCACTCACTCACACACAGTTCATGTGACTTCTGGACAGACATGTTTTAAACAGGAGCAGCTGTTGTTTGCAGGAACACAAGAAGCAGGAGGAGGAGGAACGGGCCGTCACCACAACCTGCTCACTCACAGAACCTCTTCAACCACGTGAACAACAAACTCATTTAGGAGCTAAATTTAAAGTCCGTAGATAAGTTCAGGCTTTAATTGCTTCATCAAACAGGACTCGAGCAGCTGCTCTCATGCTGGTAATGAAGTGCTGCCATCTACTCTGGACTCGTGTTCCTGTGTGAACGCAGGTTAATCTGTGGATCGATCCCACGTCACATGCTGATGACTCTCATTGCTTTTGATTACACACTTAGAGTCCACTATAGACAGCGGAGAGAGAGTCACAGTAGAAAAGATTGAAATATAAAGACGACGGATGAGGCTTCGAGGAGACGAGCATTCGTGCTTCTCTTTTACCACAGTGTGAGCAGCTCTCTGAAGGTGGAGGATTGAACATAAGGACGAATAGTTGATGCGGTGATGAGTTAACATGAGATCAGATACTGCAGAATGCTTGGGCTGAGAGTTTCACCTCCTGGGTGTCACAGCCATCACCCCACAGCCGTCCTGGATGCAGACGCGTGGCTCACAGCTATGCACGGACGGCTGCACGGCATTCTGTGGCTTCTGTCCACGATCAATAGTAATTCCTTTTAGCAGCAGTGTTTCCTCAGATGGCCCTCAGCTCCCTGAACGCTGTCAAGGAAATGTCGCTTATTGTTGTGAGGACGGCCAGACTCTAATTCTCTTAACTGAGTCCAGCAGGGAGCTGGGTTCCATTGGGTTTGGGCTGGAAGTGCTGTGAGGAGCCATTATCCCTGTAAGAGACACAAAACGACTGGTGCAGCTCTGCAGCGCGTCGGCACCGGTCTCAGCCGCTTCCTGACGTGCAAACGTAGTTAAAGAAAAGGTGGGACACAATGCCCTCGACTGATGGGAAAATAAAGAAGTACATTTAATCCAAAGCAAGAAAAAGTGAACGCTGCTCCAACACCCACCGACCTGCGAGTGACGTGATGCAGCGTGAAGCGTGGAACACAAAGACCGTCAGAGCGTTTGCTGTGGCTCATTGAAAGCAGCCACACCAGGCTTCCAGTCACACAGACACCTTAACAGTCACAACCTGTTCTTACGCCTCTGAATTATGTCTCACCCACTTTTTGCTGTGGAAACTGAGTTTTTAGGCCGAGATCCTGGCGTTAAGAGGTGTCAATCAGATGTTTAGCTGTCACGGAGGGAGGAGGAGCCACAGCCATTCACCACGTCAGGGGTCAAAGGTTAAACCTGCGGCAGAATGAGGCCTCCACACAAACCATGGACGAAAGGAGCTGCAGCGCTGAGCTGAGTCTGAACATTCAATTTCACTGCCTGCACCCGAATGCTGGCGCCACCGTGACCCGTGGAGCTGATGGAGCTGCTGGAAGCAGCTCGTCTCACCACCAGTCAGACTCCTGGCTGCTCGTCACACAGGCTCAGTCCTGAAAGTCTAACATGTTCAGCTCAGAGAACGCGTGGAACCATGACAGAGGAACCGAAGGAAAGAGGCCGAGTCAGGAAGCAGAACCTTTGTTCCATCGGAACATCTCCATACAAGAATGCTCCATAAGCGCTCCAGAGGAACTCATCCATGCTTTCACTCACAGCAGCATGAACCATGATTCTGTCTGCGGCTCCTCAGAAGTTCATCAGGCGCCGTGGGCTCAAAGGCTCAGGAGCAGGACGCGTCTCTACAGAAGCCTCCGATAGCTCTGATCCCCTCATGAGACCTTGTGACCGTAACGGATCCTCTGTAGTTTTACTTACATTTAAAACCACTTGCTTTTTAAGCCTACTTGATTCTCTTTGATTCGCCTCCGAGACATCTTGTGTCAGCAGTCAATCCTGTGAGAAGTACTATCGACCACCTCGCTCCATCAGTCCACTGCCAGTGGACGTCGTCTTCATAGAAATCCATACAAGCTCCAGAGATGCTTTGTAAAAACGCAGCTTTGCTCTCACACGTTCCGCCCACAGAAATCTGTAACACATTCCAGCAGGAGAGAGAAAGAGCAGGACGGAGCCCAGCGGATCCTCCTTACGTTCAAATCCTAGCAGGAACTCAACCGATCCACATCAGAACGGACTGTTCAGGTTCTAAACCACAGGTCATTTACTAATGTGTGTGCTATAAAACTTCACCATCAGTGAGAACAAAAGGCCTAAAACACCAGAAACGACACGGCTACAAAGCACCAAACTGTAGAAAGGCTTCATCTGTTTTATTGTTCCAGCTTATTGATCAGCTGCCAAGTCGAACATCACACTTACATCAGCGCAGTTCAAGGCCGAGCTGAAATTCAGCGGCGAATTTCACCGCGAACAAATGAAATGTTTGATTACAGCTACAAATCATGAGCCAGGGCTTCAGAGCTGGGACGATACAAACCCAGGAAGGCCTGTCATTAGAAAGCAGTTCAGTATTAAGGAAAACTCATAAAAAGTCAGTTATTTAAGGAACTCTGAGAGCAGGGGAAAAACGTAACAGAAGACAAACACGCTGAACAGAAACAGAGGCAGGTGAGAACTCAACCCTGTGTTGTGTTGTGTTGTGCGTTGTGTGAGGCTTCCCAGCAGGACTCCACAGAAACGAAGGGAAGACGTGAGCTGGACTTCCTCACATGATGAAAAACAAAGGTTACAATCACGACATGAGACCTGCAGAAGAACCCTCCGTTCAAGCTGCAGGTTCTCAGAGATGCAGTCAGAAGCCGGTGACGTCAAGATCGTGGAGATGATGTTCTAGATGTGATTATAATAAACCATTAACTGATGTGGAGATGACTGACGTGTGGCTCATTTTTCACTGTCGATGAGGAACCTGAACGTTGGGTTGTGAACTCTCTGGCTCCTTTAATCTGCCAGAAGACAATAAAAGTCACTAAATAGCCACACATGGAATCTTTACAGTTTAATGGCGCCATGTGGTTGCTATAGCAACAGGATGTTGAAACTGAAAATAGCTACTTACAGAGAAGCAGCCCAGCGCTTGGTTTACGCTGCAGCGCGTCTGATCCGGGTCGCTGCTTGTTTTCGACCCGCTGCGGGACCGGGAGCTCGTCTGCTATTGAGTCCAACTCCTCCCTGCAGCTGCGTCCCAGTCATCCCAGCCTAGACCTCCAGTTGTGACTGTGTTTCTCTAGGAAACTAGACTAGGGCTAGAGAGTCCAGCTCAGAGTCCAGCTCAGAGTCCAGCTCAGAGTCCAGCTCAGAGTCCAGCTCAGCCGTGGGGTCGTGGTCTTAAGGTTCCTCCATTACTCTGATCAGCCGGCGCTGATGTGCGGTTCCAGACATGCTGCTCTCTGGTGCTTTGTTCCCACATGTTGTCGCCTTCCTTCCTCTGGAGCCGACACGGGTCTGTCCTGGTCCATTTCAGCAGTCTCGTTCCGTCCATCCGTCCTCTTACAGTTTGTGTCTTTATTTGTGTTTTTTAAATCCTGACGCTAACGTAAAGCTCTGTAGCGCTTTTCTGTAGCGTGTTCCATATCCTTCCATTCATGTGGAAATCCAAACATGTGGAAGAACCACGGAGCTAAGAGCTCAGAACCACCACTCTTACCTCACGAGCATCCACCTCCAAACAGGCAGCAGAGGGAAGGAGCAGGGGCAGAAAGCTAATGAGCAGCAATAATGGAGAGGGTGGAGGTGGAGGAACGGCCATGAAGGAAACGCAGGTGCAGTGGGATAAAGGCCAAGAAAAGGAAACAAGAGCTCAACCGTGGCGACTCTCCTCACCCCCACTGTTCTCCAGTCTCCCTCCTTTGAGTCTTCCAGGCTCATTAATGTCACAGTGACTGTTGACACTGGGCCTGTAATTAGCCTGACTCCCATTCTGCACACGAAGACGACTGACCCAGCAGCTACTTCAGCTAAAGCCTCAGGAGCGATTCTGTGGAAGGTTTATGTCCAGGTTTGAGTTTGAATCCACCTCAGCTGTTGAGCATCGTCTTGTTGGTGTCGTCACTAGATCAAAGTCCGAAAACTGGCTTTTGGCCTGTAACTCAGCAGCACTTCTAACATCCAGTCTGTCCGAGGTCCGGGCCATAGAACTCTGTGGTTCTGTACGTTCAGTGCAATGACTCCGGCGCCGGGTTGCTCCAGGCAGCACAGGGTTCCTGGATCCACACTGACGATGGCTGAAGCCCCGCTGCTCCACGCGTTAGCAGGTGAGAACCTAAACCTGCTCTGTCGCCTCCTCCTGACAGCGAGCAGCTTGTGGGCCGACCCGCTCCGGCCCGGCCACGCCAATGATGAATCCCAGAGCTCATCCCCTTGGGTCTAAATGAAGTTTCCTGTTACCAGCGGCCTAAAGCCTCCACGTGCGACAGCAGAAGGTGAAAATGAGCAGCACACATGAAGCTCAAGCTCCATTTCACCGTGATTTCCTTCCATCACAGGTTGAGCCTGTGAGGCTGAACACATATTACACCTCCGCAGCCCCAGCCTTCCTTTCATTTACTCCTGCTGTTATCTGCTATTCTTTATCCAACAATGTCAGCTCCTCGTTCTAATCCTGGCTCCTGGTGCCTCTTACATTCACTTGGGCTCAGATAATGAACAGAGGCTTCAAACACGTGGCCATCACACCATGAGTCCATCCATCTGACACACAGCCCATGATTGTCCCGTTCCTGTCACACTTCACTGCCTCCAAATATTAATGAAGTGGGACAGTTCAACATCAGTATTACATCTGAATCTAACAGTCCAACAAGATCAAAGCGATCACCGAGGCAGAAGAATCTGCATCACAAAACCCAAAGAAGCAGCAGATGCTTCAACAGCTGGAGGCATTTCAACCGTCCTCATCTTAAGTCCATCGGTTCCGTTTAACCTCCGACCGCTTCGTTCTCGTCCTCATTCTGCAGTTTGTGACTCATTTTGTAGAAGCTGTTAAACTTCTGGACCAACTCAATGCAAAGAAATCCATTTCATCGCCGCTTCTTAATAATTCATGTGCGGGTTGGGTTTGATGGATGATGTCCGAGTTCCCGTTGAGAGGCAGGAACATTTGTCTCCTCTCCTGTGAGTCTGTATAGATCGGAGGAACTGCGTGAATGTGTGTTTGTGTTAAAAATAGACATCAATTGTACCACATCCAGCCTGAGATGTTTATTGACTAAGTGGATCATTAGGTGTCCATGAGGCCTGTTCATTACTCTGGCCATTGATCCAGAAAATTCCTATAACCAAAGTCTGGAGCCAACAGCTTTTCAGTGAGGCTCATTTTCTGCTTTAACTATTTTAAGGAGGTGAATGTGTGAGTGTGGAGCAGCTCCTTTGTTTTGCTCACTGAAGGAGGAACGGTTTCACGGTCAGGTCACGTGTGTCACAGCCGACATGTATCTGTGATGGTTTAATGGAACCAGGAGGGAGCCTGAAGCCAAATAAGCTGCATTGTTTGCTGGTAGAGAGGCCTGTGGTTGGAACAACTGCAGGACAAACTGAGCTCTTAGCCTAAATAATACCAGCAAACATCCTGACAGAACGTTTGTGGTGAGCAGCACCATCTAGACTGAACTACATCCATGGTTTGATGGTTCAGTCTGTGCATCTGAGATGACTACAGTCAATTCAGATACGTCGCCTCTCAATCACAAATTTCACACTAGAGGGTGAGACCGAACAGAAACCTTGGGGAGTCTTTAGGTAAGTTTAGAAACAAGAACGTGAACGAGGAGAGAGATTAAGCTTCACTGCAAGAAAACAGGAAAAACACTGGATGAGCTCCGTGTGAGGTGGTGGCACAGACTCAGTGTGGGCCGACAGACGGGTAGAAATAGACTCATCACAGAATCTAACGTGTTCCAAAAATGCTTCAAAACAACCCGGAATACGTTTAAAGCAACAGGAGGCAGATTAAAGTAAGATGAGCCGCAGCCAAAGGCAGGGACACGTTAACGAGGCTGGACGTTAACGACGATGATGAAGAGGAGACCAGGACATGCTGCTGACACGTGGGTCCCTCCGAACGCTGCTCAGACGTGTCATCGTCAGAACGCCTCCTCCAAGTTACACACGAGGGTTTGATCCAACAGGTGCAAAGACACGCTAACAAGGGGCCCCAAGAAACGAGGAGCCCTAATGAAAAGAGGGGCCCCAAGAAACGAGGAGCCTCAACGAAACGAGGAGCCCTAATGAATCGAGGAGCCTAATGAAACGAGGAGCCCTAATGAAACAAGGAGCCTCAAGAAACGAGGAGCCCCATGAAACAAAGAGCCCTAATGAAACGAGGGGCCCTAATGAAATGAGGAACCCCAACGTAGGGAGGAGCCTTAATAAAACAAGGAGCCCCAAGAAACGAGGAGCCCTAATGAAACGAGGAGCCCCAAGAAACGAGGAGCCCTAATGAAAAGAGGGGCCCCAAGAAACGAGGAGCCTCAACGAAACGAGGAGCCCCAAGAAACGAGGAGCCTCAACGAAACGAGGAGCACTAATGAAACAAGGAGCCTCAAGAAACGAGGAGCACTAATGAAACAAGGAGCCATAATTAAACAAGGAGCCTCAAGAAACGAGGAGCCCTAATGAAACGAGGAGCCCCAAGAAACGAGGAGCCCTAATGAAAAGAGGGGCCCCAAGAAACGAGGAGCCTCAACGAAACGAGGAGCCCCAAGAAACGAGGAGCCTCAACGAAACGAGGAGCCCTAATGAAACGAGGAGCCCCGAGAAACGAGGAGCCCTAATGAAAAGAGGGGCCCCAAGAAACGAGGAGCCCCATGAAACAAAGAGCCCTAATGAAACGAGGGGCCCTAATGAAATGAGGAACCCCAACGTAGGGAGGAGCCTTAATAAAACAAGGAGCCCCAAGAAACGAGGAGCCCTAATGAAACGAGGAGCCCCAAGAAACGAGGAGCCCTAATGAAACGAGGAGCCCCAAGAAACGAGAAGCCCTAATGAAAAGAGGGGCCCCAAGAAACGAGGAGCCTCAACGAAACGAGGAGCCCCAAGAAACGAGGAGCCTTAACGAAACGAGGAGCCCCAAGAAACGAGGAGCCTCAACGAAACGAGGAGCCCTAATGAAACAAGGAGCCTCAAGAAACGAGGAGCCCTAATGAAACGAGGAGCCCCAAGAAACGAGGAGCCCTAATGAAAAGAGGGGCCCCAAGAAACGAGGAGCCTCAACGAAACGAGGAGCCCCAAGAAACGAGGAGCCTCAACGAAACGAGGAGCCCTAATGAAATGAGGAACCCCAAGGTAGGGAGGAGTCTTAATAAAACAAGGAGCCCCAAAAAACGAGGAGCCCTAATGAAAAGAGGGGCCCCAAGAAACGAGGAGCCTCAACGAAACGAGGAGCCCCAAGAAAAAAAGAGCCCTAATGAAATGAGGAACCCCAACGTAGGGAGGAGTCTTAATAAAACAAGGAGCCCCAAGAAACGAGGAGCCCTAATGAAACGAGGAGCCCCAAGAAACGAGGAGCCCTAATGAAAAGAGGGGCCCCAAGAAACGAGGAGCCTCAACGAAACGAGGAGCCCTAATGAAACGAGGAGCCCTAATGAAACGAGGAGCCCTAATGAAACGAGGAGCCTCAACGAAACGAGGAGCCCTAATGAAACGAGGAGCCCTAATGAAACGAGGAGCCCCAACTGAGGAGCCACAAGGTGCAGATCAAAGCCAGATATGATGATGAAGCAGAGACCCACAGATGGAGGAACAGGTGGATGGACGGCGTATGAATAGAGCAGCAGATGGACAGACAGCGCGGCAGACGGGGCGCTAAGACGCTCATAACGGCAGAGACACAGACCTGTAAATAGACTGATCAGGCTGATCAGTCATTGCCTCAGTATTTACACACGCCTTGCTTTGTCGCTGTGTGTTTACACGCATCGAACGCTGAGGAAGCGGCTTCAGGCACAAGCCGGACGCGTGGAAGCGCTCGCCCAGCGAGGCTCATGTATTTATGCATGTTATTAGAGATCAACAGGACTCCTGCTCCATGCTCCACCCATGACTTCCACTGGAAACGCCACTCTCACAGGCGCTGCAGCGTCTCCTGGGGAACAGGAACCTTTGTCTCATCGCTATTTGAGGCTGTGAAGCAAAGCACAGTCACAGATAAAGGACGGAGCGACAGGAACCATGCAGCCGTTTGTTCAGGACAACGTCTGAGCTGCAGCTACTGTTAAACGGCCTCCTCGTCTGCTGCGTGAAGGGCCGTGACCGAGCAGTTCCTCCATGAAAACGAACTCACGCTGACGACTAGCTGGAAGGTAAACAAACGCTGGTAAATGAGCCGTGTTCAAGCCTGCAGCTCGGCGTGAAGCCAGAAGCTCCAGGCGACGCCGGCCTCCAACACTCAGACAGAAGCAGGTTTGAAGCAGAGAGGCCGCGTGAAGACAATCGGTATGCGGCCGAGCAGTTCATTTACTCCACCTCAGGCCCAGCTTGGACTCAACACAGTCCCCAGCCAGATCACGGCTCAGACCCACCCGCTCCGACACGCGACCCGCGGGCCACCGTGCAGGATGAAGGGCCGGAACAAAGAGGCCGGCGGTGGCGGTTAATATTCATGGCTTCACCTGAACCTGCCGCCTCGTCCTCCATTCACCCAGCTAAATATTTCATGTGGCACCTGTGGGCTTGGACCACGCGGGTCCGTCTGGGCCGAGCGCCTCCATCAGCTGTTACTCACCCATGGTTTTAACATCACTGTGTGAAGGACCTTTAATTTAAACCCTACTGATCAAAGTGGCGACTAGACGTCACCACCGTGTTTGTGTTCGTCTCCACTGGATTTGCCTTGAAATATGTTTTTCTCAGCGCGTTTCAGAGGCTCAGTGTTTAATTCAACGTGTTTAATCGCTGCAGCAGAAGCCCGACGTGTCTGCAAACAACCAGCTTCTGTACAAAGTCTCAGTTCGGCTTCAGCTCCAGTCAGAGGGGTTTTATTCCGTTTTTCATTTTCATCAGTTAAAGCAGGTTGACTCAAACCTCCAGCTGTTGTTTGCTGATGTTCAGACACGTTTGGTTCATGTAGCAGCGCCTTCAGCTCGACGAGGCCGAGGTCACGACAGCACAAACACACACAAATGTCACCAGTCAATTAGCTTTTCAAACGCAGCCTTCACATCTGAATCCCAGCAAATAACCAAGGTCACACACGGACTCTGGCTGCAGCTCCAGCACCGACCCGACCTGAACCTGGAGCTGATTGGTTTTCTGCCTCTGCTTCGTATCGATTTAACCCTTTTCCTCCCACAGTGTAGGGTTGAGGCGAAGGCACAGCAGCTCCTGGGCCACGTTCTTCCTGGCTTTTAGCCACAAAGCCAGGATTCAACCTGCTGTCATGGTTCTGTAGGTGCAGAGCTCAGCCAACGGAACAGAGCTGCAGAGGTTCTGATGAAACACTTCTCATGCGGGTCAAGACGTCCTTTTCAGCAGCGACCCAGTTTCCCCCGAGCTCCCTGATTGTCACGGCCTCCTCCCGTCTTCTGCCTGATTCAAGTGTCCGCTTGTTTTCCTGCCGGCGCTGAAGCGTCCTCCATGTTCCTGTTCAAGTCCAGCTCACAGACAGTGGTTGTGAACTGTTGGTGGTGGTCCACACAGGACCAAACCCCCTCGCCCCTCATTCTACGGGTACCGAGCATCGCCTTCAGTCTCTTCAATCTGTTCTTGCCCCCAGCAAAGATCATTTTGTTGTGCTGTTGTTGTGCACACGGGCAAATAAGTGACTAAAGGTTCAGTAGCATTGAATATCAGAGGACAGCTTTCACAGCTGGAGGCAAACAGGAGCCGACAGCCCCTGAATGTAAAAAGGCGCCTGGTTCCGTCCTCACGCCGGCACGTTTGGCATTTTAATAATTATCAGGCTGTAATCAGATTGACTGAAGCCGCTCGACGCCCGAGGCTCCTCCACATTCTGGTGGAAGGACAATCATGCGTAAACGTCTCCCTCGTCACTTTGACACGGCGCCATAATTGCATAATCTGATGACTGAGGCAGACTATATTAAGAAAGGTGGTGATAATGCAGACACACACTGAAGCCCTTCAGCCTGACTGAGCACCTTCAACACAAGCTCGGGGCCTCGTCTGCAGCTGCGTTTGGACCCGGACGAACACGGATGCAGCGCTTCCTTCAAACTTGACGTTTACGCAGCGTTTGGAGCGGCCACGGTGCGTCTCCCACTGCTACAGTCTGACAGACACAGAAGTCCCTCTAAAGCAAAGCCAAGATTGGGACCCGCGACCACCGCGGCCTTGGGCTCCGGCTCCACATCTGAAGACGACGGGAAAAACCCAGAGGTGATGTTTGATAATGACGGGAGATTTGATAAACAGATGCTAATGTGAAGGCAGCTTCCTCCATGAGGCATTTAAGGTGGAGTCATTCTTCTCGTTTGATGGCTTTAAATCGCAGTTCAGGGTTTTATCAGTTCCAGACTCCACTGCGTGTCTGATTCACTCCACCGGAGTGAATCAGACATGATGCTCGTCTTCTGATGGCTCAGATGCCGCTGCTCTCTCTCAGGTCCTCTAACCAGTCTCTCTTAGACGTTCCAGTGACCAAACGCAAACGTTGGGCTCATAAGTTATGGAACAGCTGACCTGTGGGCGTCAGAGCAGCCAGAGATGTTAAAACAGGCTTAAAAGAACATTCATCTTCAGCTTATGATGCGTCATGGGAGTCTGATGCTGTTTTACATCACTGCTTGTGAGTCTCCTTTCATCTATTTTACTTATTCTCTCTTATGTGAGTAACTTCTTGTTGGCTAAAGTGCTATAAATAAACCTGATCTGATGTGTCATTGGCCTTTTGTTGTGGAGACGCCGTCCAGCTGCCGCTATATACTGGTCATGAAGCAAACGCAGGACAATCACGGGAGCGAAGGAGCGTGAGGGCGTGACCGGAGCCGGATGGACCCGTGCACACGAGGGTGAACTCACCCACCGGGTCAGAGGCTCAGAGGGAGGAGGCGCCGGCCCCCGGCTCCGGCTGCCAAGTCCGGTTTGGGTCACTTGGCTCTGACTGGGCGTCTGGCTGCCTGACTGAATGAGGAGAAGTGGCCTGCTCCACCTTCAACTCCACAGCCGAGTGCCACCAGCTATTTTTGCAGGAAGAGCTCGTGAACTCATCCTTGTATCCGAGAAGGTTTGAGGCGGACGAGTTCTAAGCCGCCGCTCGTCTTTGTAGGACCGATGTGATACCCTGCCTGTGTGACCCACACGCCCGGAGGCTGCTCCATCTGCTGCAGGTCGTTTCCTGTAGAATACGTTTGCTTTTCAGGGTCAGGGTTGATCCGACATGAAGACGGCGATGGATGAAAAGCGACAGTGTCTGCTCAGATAGAAGGAACTCTGTTTCATCGCAGGTCGTACTGACTCCACGCCAGGTTTCTGCCTCATCACAGTCAAATAAGCCTCTGATCCGTACGGGTCGGGTGCAGCGACTCACTCATGTCCTGCTTGGCATCAGCTTCAAAGCCATCAAATGCATCTTCTCAATGTCTAGTGCTGCCACTTTCTACCTGAGAGGCCGGAGAGGAAGTAGTTACAGCGTGGACAGGAGCCAGGGCTCAGGGCTGCACGCAAACCCTCAGACCCGACGGTTCAGAGTCGATGGCCGAAAGGTTCAGACCCGACGGTCGAAACTTCAAACCCGATGGTTCAGAGTCGATGGCCGAAAGGTTCAGACCCGACCGACGAAGGTTCAGACCCGATGGTTCAGACCCGATGGTTCAGACCCGGCAGTAGAAGGTGGGTTTTCTCTCAAATAGAAAAGGAAAATCACTTCTCAAACATTTTTAGCGTAATTTAAGCTGACAGCTTTTTTTCCTGATGATTCATTTAATAGCGTTAGAACCCGAGGTTCTAGTAGATCACTCTGCCGTTACGCTTTAGAAGCAGAACCAGGACAACAATAAGAAAGCGCTGGTTTTCCAGTCATTCCTACGTCTGACTGCAGCTGCTGTAACCTGGAGGAGCTACAGCCACTCTTTTCCAGGGTTTGTCGTGCTGATGTCTGACATGAGGTCTTTCTGTCCTCAGCGGATGGCAGCATAAGACAGTGACCACAGGTAATGCTTTGATCTGTGCATTTACTGCTTTACTGTCTGATTTAGGAGCAGACACTTCACCACCATTTCCCATAATTGTGCCGTCAGTGAAATATAAAATAGCTAGAGCGCATTTGCCAGGAAACATTTAGAAAACAATCTAATAGTTGTTCTTTGTGGCCTTTTCCTGAGGCTGTGGAGTCTAATCAAGCTGCAGCTCGGCTTCATCTGCTTCCCATTTCCACATATTACTAGAGAGCGGCCTAATGTACCCCCTGTCGCTATGGCTTCATCACTTTCATTTAGGGCCGTTACAGTGGCTCACGTCTTCTACGCTCGCGCTCCTCGACCACCTGCTTCAGCTCCATTCCCATTCCTAGCGCTGTGCTCTTTGCTTCTTCAGCCAGCGTGTCACTTAGTTCACCTCCTCCTCACTCGACTCAGCTGGAAAACGCTTCCAATTACTCCTTTGACGCGGCTGAAGGGACGAGCGCTGGGTCCAAAACAGGTGCCCTCGCAGAAAATGAACGACTGCATGTGGAGCAAAGACGTCAAAATCCGCCTGGACACTTTGAGAAACTGCTTTCTGACGTGTCCCAACAGGTGCTGCCACTCACTATCACATGACTCTGAGCCGCTTGAACAGTGGAAAAGGCCAGGAGTCAGACAGGAGCTGAGGGAAGACCTGATGGAGGACGGGTCCTCTGCTGTTTGTGGTGACGCAGGTCAAACACCTGCACTTTTATCAATACTTCAAACACACGAGCTGCAAATTACTCAACAGCAAGTGATGGCTTCATTTGCAGAGTTTCTGTTTACTCAGACGTTCCTGGGCTGTGAACTACTGACCGGTCGCCTCTTAAATGAGGAAATGAGAGCACTAATTGGAGAGTTAACGTTGCTGTTGCTGTAGCTGAAGACCGATCGGCGTAAAGCGCTGCAAGGCCTGCGGCTGTGCCCTCGTTTGTGGAGCGTCAAATTATGGGGACAAGAACACGTCTAGACCCAGTCAGACACTAAACTCATTCCACCCATAACGGGGAGAAAACTTCCAGTCTGGTTTAACTTTGCATTATTTCACCTAATCTCTGTTAAATTACAAAGCATAGATGTTTTACAGGATTTGAGGCCATTTCACAAGCTCGCGTTCTCGACGATCGGCTGGTTTCAAACTCACCAGGCCTGAGTTGTTGAACTGAAAACGTTCGTTTCTCTAGAACCGAACGGAGCCTGAGACTTCGCCATTAAAGTCCATGCGTGTACACGTGTTCACATCTGCTGTTATGAGACTAAAGAGGAGCCTCACCCTGTTTAACCTCTGCACGCTTTCATTGTGTCACGCTTTTGCTGCAGCCGCAGTAAACGGACTGGAGCAGGTGGGTGGTGAAAGCATCCGTATTGATTATTAAGAGACAGCCGTTGTAAATAATACTTGACTGTTTGGGGACTTATTGATCGCAACTCACCCACTGCTTTCAGAAATGTAATCTAGCGCTGCCAAGAGGACGGGGAGAAGAGAACGGAGCCCAGAGCTGCAGTTCAGACGTCCATCGGCTACGAGCTCTGGGTAAACAGCCTGCGCCGCGCGGCGCGCCATCGATTATCTGCTTAATGTTTGACTGCAGGAGCAGCGTCAGGGCCAAAAGAACACTGTTCAACTCAGATATGATCAAAGCAGCCAGTAACAGGTCCAGGTCCTGATAGACGGCATCACGGGTTCTCAACAGGACACTAACTGTCACTACAGGCAACCACTTCACCGGGTGGAAGTCTCTGAATCAGCAGTTTCCACGTGGACCTAAACGCATCAAATGATTTGCTTGATATCAAGATTTGAACGTCTTTAATAGTGTCCGCATCTCAGAGGTCATGCTGCACCTTTGGTTTGTGCTCATTTCAAAATGGCACTTTTGTATATTAATGCTCAGCTGCCTCCAGTTCACTCAGGAAGTCGAGGCTTCGCAAAGTTTAAATCAAAATCCTTCAATTCAGGATTTGATCAATTCCTGAACACACAAAAACACAACACAGGAGAGGAGAGAAGCAGCTCCACGTTCACTCCAGCAGGAAGTGCCGGTCCAGACCCGGCGTCTCAGGCCTTAACCTGATTAGGGCCGGGCCAAGACCCACTCAATTAATAGGCCCACTCGTAGTCCGGCACAGCTGCCGCCTGCTCCAGATTAACACTGATTGACCTGAGCATGAGGTTTACAGACAATCAGCAATTTTCACACAACACTGCGAAGTCTGAACCCACTGATTACAGAATGAATCATTCACAGGGCGGCTTCTCGTTTAGCACGTTTTCCTTCTCCTGGGACTCAGCAACCACTCGTCAGAACCAGACGCTGTCCTCCTCTGATACCGACGCCGTCCCATAGACGGAGCAGCTGCTCAGGATCAGATCTGAGCCGGTCCATCAGAATCCACGCGGCTGCAGAGGCAGCATTTACTCACAAGGTTCAGTTCATGGTGGAGGACGTTGGACTCACTCAGACAGGACCAGCAAAGAGACGGACAAAGACACGGACGAAGAGACGGGCGAAGAGATGGACGAAGAGACGGACAAAGAGATGGACGAAGAGACGGACGAAGAGACAGACAAAGAGATGGACGAAGAGATGGACGAAGAGTCGGACAAAGACACAAATGAAGAGACGGACGAAGACACGGACAAAGAGACGGACGAAGACATGGACGAAGAGATGGACGAAGACACGGACAAAGAGACGGACGAAGAGATGGACGAAGAGATGGACGAAGAGACGGACAAAGAGATGGACGAAGAGACGGACGAAGAGACAGACAAAGAGATGGACGAAGAGATGGACGAAGAGTCGGACAAAGACACAAATGAAGAGACGGACGAAGACACGGACAAAGAGACGGACGAAGACATGGACGAAGAGATGGACGAAGACACGGACAAAGAGACGGACGAAGAGATGGACGAAGAGATGGACGAAGACACGGGCGAAGAGACGGACGAAGACACGGACAAAGAGATGGACGAAGACACGGACGAAGAGACGGACGAAGAGACGGACGAAGAGACGGACGAAGAGACGGACAAAGACACGAATGAAGAGACGGACGAAGACACGGACGAAGAGATGGACGAAGAGACGGACGAAGACACGGACAAAGAGACGGACGAAGAGATGGACGAAGACACGGACAAAGAAGACACGGACAAAGAAGACACGGACGAAGACACGGACAAAGAGAAGGACGAAGAGATGGACGAAGAGACGGACAAAGAGACGGACGAAGAGACGGACGAAGAGATGGACGAAGAGATGGACGAAGAGACGGACAAAGAGACGGACGAAGAGACGGACGAAGAGATGGACGAAGACACGGACAAAGAAGACACGGACGAAGAGACGGACGAAGAGATGGACGAAGAGATGGACGAAGAGATGGACGAAGAGACGGACAAAGAGACGGACAAAGAGACGGACGAAGAGATGGACGAAGACACGGACAAAGAAGACACGGACGAAGAGACGGACGAAGAGATGGACGAAGAGATGGACGAAGAGACGGACGAAGAGATGGACGAAGAGATGGACGAAGAGATGGACGAAGACACGGACAAAGAAGACACGGACGAAGAGACGGACGAAGAGATGGACGAAGAGATGGACGAAGAGACGGACAAAGAGACGGACAAAGAGACGGACGAAGAGATGGACGAAGACACGGACAAAGAAGACACGGACGAAGAGACGGACGAAGAGATGGACGAAGAGATGGACGAAGAGACGGACGAAGAGACGGGCAAAAGACGGAAGAAGACACGGACGAAGAGATGGACGAAGAGATGGACGAAGACACGGACAAAAGACGGACGAAGAGACGGACATTTAGGAAAGAGTTTGGAACTCAAACACCTAAACTGATGTTTCAGTTTCCACGGCCTGAATCTTAGTAAACACAACAACTGGACCCAGTCCAGGAGCCTGACGTGGCCCAGAACCAGGACCAGGTCCAGTGTCAGGTTCACGTGCGGCAGTAGCAGCGGTTTCATCCGATGGCGTGTGCTGAAAAGCAGCTGTTCCTGCTTTAAACTGGAACATTAGCGACCGACTCGTCTCAACATTCAATCAGAGAAACAATGGAGCCGCCGCACGAAGCAGCTAAATGTTTTCAACAAGAGGAAATGAAGTGCTTTCAGGTACGGTTCTGGCTTTTGAAAGTAATGATGATTGCCTTTTAATTCACCCCACAACAAAAAGCCTTTTCACACAGCAGCATCCCGACGCACAAACCTCAGTAACAGAGGTGTCGCTTAATGAACAACTAATGTCACCGCTTCTAAAAACGCGGCTCGCAGCGTAATGGATTCATCCTCAGGAGTCCTCCAGCCACGCCCCCCCCCAGAACCCACCCCCAGAACCCCCCCCCCCCCCCCCCATCCCCCTCCCTCCCACCAGCACAGGCTCATTACAATAAGAGCACATGGTGGCGGAGACGTGTAATTACCAGCACCTCAGTCAAAGGAGTCACAGCGAGTCACAGGCAGCTGGGTCGCTTCCATCCACCCTTTGACTCGTCACATGCACCAGTGGCTGCGCTGAATAATTTAGGCTCCACGCTTTCAGTGTTTGAGACCTGGAGCCTGTGATGATTGTGTAGCAACAGATACTATGAATCCTCTGAAACCTGGAGCGGAGCCTTGAAGCCTCCACCACACTGGAGTCACAGACTCGTCCTCCATCGGCGCAGAACGTGGCAGAACGTGCCCAGCTTCACAGCAGGGGGCCGACACGCGAGCTGCTCATCGCATCTGTTCACAAGGCTCCAGCGCCAGAGACAAACAAACAGACTGTGCAGCCTTCATGCTTCTGAGCAGGACGCGTCTTTCTGGGAACTTAAGGACAGAACGCAGAGAGTGGATCTGAAAAGTGAAGTAAACAACCCAGAACCAGTGTTGGGAGTCATCACTGCAGGTCCACATAAAGACCAGCTCCGAACAAATCCACACACTCACATCAGACCTTAGGTTGCAGCTGCCTTTTCCTCTGCACAGTAACAAACAACATGCTTTTCACAAAAAATAACCATTTACATGAAGTGAAGTTCAACAGTTGTGAGCTCATGGTGCAACATAGTTCTTTACTCACGGGTTCCATCGAAGCGAGTGGCGATGGTGTCCAGGAAGGTGTTCTGCGGGGCCAGCAGCCCTCTCATCACCGGCATCCTGCTCCGGGTCGACTGGCTCCTCCTGCCTCGGCGCCCTGCAGCCGCGCCTGACTCCTGCTCGGTTCCGAAACTAGGCAGGAAGCGAGAGGTGCCCGGTGCGCATCCCAGCCCCTGGAGAAGCGCACCGATCCGAGAAACGCGCGGTGGCTCCACCTTGACACCGCGGGGGTTGTGATCATAATCAACTCAGCAGAGAGCGAGCAGCAGCCGTGAGGACGCACCTGGGCACCGTCCGACGGGAGAAGCCGAATCAGAACCGCTGCGTGTTCGCAGGAGGGAGACGGAGAGGAGGAGGATGGACGGAGCGTAAGTTTGGTGCTGATGGTGCGTGGAGTGAATCTTATAGGAGCGAGCTCCTCCTCAGCGCTCCCTCTCCCCTCCCTCGCGCGCTCTCTCTCCACAATTGAGAGCAGATGCAGAGTCACATGACGCCTTTCAGGTCTGAACGAGCCGCAGTCCTGTGTAAAGTAGAGGTGCAAGACAAAGAGCGGCCGTTCAATGCGCCACCGGCCTGATCTACACAGAACCGAGCGCAAACGACTGGACCCGTGGACGAGGTCCCAGCTGCGCAGGAACGCGTGGACAAAACGGTCCAAGAATTTCTGTAGCAAAAAAAAAACAATTTCTGTAACAATAAACCTAACGGAACATTCGTGTTTAGGCGTGCGTAGCCGTGACGTGGAGCAGCCTGCTGTGATCGGATGACTCGTTTACGCTTGTGGCTCGAAGCAGCTGGAGACGACGCAGAGCTCCGCGCACAGACAGGCGGCGCCACCTCGTGGCTCCACAGCGCAGGTTCCCCGCTGCGACCGAACCACGATCAGCGCCCGCTGCAGCAGAAGCAACGAAGCAGAGCCCTCATTAGTACGAAAAATACACGATGGGGTAATTGATACAAAAACCAACTCAGCAGTGGCTTGACTTTCATGTTCACTCTATGGTGCGGTCCAGTCAACCCAGAGTCGCTAACGTTGCCGGTACCGGAGCTTTTCTGCAGAAAAGCATCGCTTCAGAGCAGCTTCAGTGGGTTCTTCCTCCACAGTGTCTCATTAAACTGGACCCAGCACGCAGACGAAACCCAAAGCAGCCTCAGGTCATGATGCAGAACCAAGGAGCTGCTGCTGCTTGGTTCTGCATCATGACCTGAGGCTGCTTTGGGCTCCAGCGTGTGCAGGGTGAGGGCTCAGGACCGCGACGCCTCAGCCTCCTCCAGCTGGAGGACGGCGCTGGTGCTCCATCACCTGGTCACACAGTCAACCAGCTGTCGGCCGTCGTTCTGCTTCCTGCTTTCTGTTCCGTCTTTGTCTCGTAGTTTCTCTACCTCTTTCTCCAGATACGCTGACGACTGGGTTCATGATCTAAACCAGTTCATCAGCCCAGTGTTGGTTCTGTGTCTTTACTTCTTTATGTCTGAGCTTTCACATGTGATTGTTGGAACTACCAGCGACTGAAGACGAAGGGGTCAGAGACAAACAGGTGTCGTCCAGTCGGAGGTGTGTGTGTGTGTGTGTGTGTGTGTGTGTGTGTGTGTGTGTGTGTGTGTGTGTGTGTGACTGAACCTGGTGATCCGCTGCTTCACCAGGAGATGGCGCCGCTGGATCACAACTAAACTAAAGCAGTGACATCAAAGGCCTCACATCAAAGGTTAGAAATGTAACACTTCATTAAACTCTTAATGTGAAATAAATTGACAAAGGATTTGTACTTTTGCTGTGCAAAGATTTTGAAACATACCATGAATCATCACATTGGTCTCATTTACATTAAATGCTCTGATGCTGAAATGGTCTGTGACGCAGACATTTGACCTCTAAATTAAAAATCAACTGTAGTGGACGCCTTCAAAGTTGTGGGGTCCAGCTAAAGGGCCCCACAAGTAGCTATAGGCCCCACTTTGGAGGAAAGTCAATGGACACATGAAACTGTCAGACTGGATCGTTGCGGTGAATCTTATGTTACTTTGCTTATTGTTGTTGCACGCTGAAGCTGACGTGAGCATGATTCATTTTGCTAATGCAATAATCTCATGGTGATGCAGCAAAGTTGGATAATTCTCTGTGAACAGGTGCTGCTTTAGGAACAGTGGATTTATCACCTGGGGACAATAAACCCGTGTTGGGCTAAAGGCTAAAGGTGAAACCTTCTGCAGGTTTTTGTTTCCTTCTTGTTGTCGTGTGTGTTTAACAGCAACGGTCATAGGAAAGAAAAGGTGTTTTTACGACATCAATGCTGACACACAGGAAATTCAAAGAGTCAGTGAAGATAGTCATGTGTGCGTCCACACCTCCATCTGAGTCACTGCTCCACCTCCTCACGGGGCCGAGCCTCGTTCTCCTGCTGGGAGGAGGTGGCGCTGATGCTGAGCTGCTCCATTCACGCTCCACTGCTGGTCTCCAATCACAGGGTCCACTGTGAAGTGAGGCCTCTGTCACGTTCGCTCACATATGATGTCTGTAATCAGACAAATTTCCCAGAGCCTGAAATCCTGGAACACGAGCGCAGCTCAGCGCGTTGGAGTGAAGCGTGCTGAGACCTGCAGTGACGACAAAAACACGCGTGTGAGACCTGAAGCTGAACGTGGACGTGCAGCCTGTCGCAGCCTGTCCAGTGTCAAAGCAAGGGATGAGTTAAAGGGCAAACACGCGAACCGCCACGCTGCAGACAGAGCAGGCGGGTGCCGTGCACGGGTCCGTTCAGCGCCGACCCGCCGTCTGTAGATCAGAGGCAGGAGCTGAACCCACCTCTGTGTCTGAACACCTGCACAGCCTCCTGCTCTCATCGCGGCCTCTCGTGAATTTGCTGTGGAGTCTAAAGTGAGATCGGCCTTTGACCAGGAACTCGCTGGTCACCGAGCAGAGCATCTTAAATGAGCTGAGCTGAAAATGAGGCTCCAGGCCACATCTGAGACACACGCACTTCCACCTCGTTTCCACTGTGTTTAATGAACATTTTTTGGGGCTGTGTCTGCTCAGAACCTCGCCTTCCTCCTGCTCAGTCAAACGGCCTTAAAGTCAAAGCAGCGGGACACCAATTATAACAGCCCCCTGCTGAGTTACAGGAACTTCACCCTCCTCCCTCACCGACGGGTCAAAGGTCACAGGGGTTCTGAGCCCTTCTTAGGAAGGATGATAATCAGGTATCTGATCACTGTGTGTGAAAACTCAGTGATACTCCACTTCCTGTTTGGCTGATTAACAAAATAAAAGTCTGCTAGTGGCCCAGTAGGACGGAGACTCTGCTGCGTCCGGGTCCGGCGGAGGCCACGCGGGGGTTGGAGGTTCTGGGTCTCCCTGCCGGTCCTGTCGACCCGGTGTCTGTGGGCCGCTGCAGGGCACAAACGGGCCTGGCAACAAGCGGCAGCGCCGACTGGATGGCTGCGTGTGACCGCACGGCGAGCGGCTGCTGTGATTGACCGGCGCCGCAGCGACCCATAAACCGATCCGCTGTCTCTGACCGTCCACACTGGGCTCAGCCACGCGGCACCGCTCCGCTTTAGCTCGCGGACCTTCACATTGTTCAGCTACAAGTTGTTTGTGTCTGTGGCTTTGACTTGTCACTCGTGGCTCCCGGCCTTCGAACGCCCACCTCCCTCTTTGAACTTCCAAGCACTGAAATAATCCAATTAGTCTGAGCAGTCGTGGTGCCTGAACACGAGCCGCCAGGACTCTCACTGCGTCCCGACTGGGAGCTGCAGGTTCTGGGTCCAGAAACCAACGGGACCTGATGTGATGGTTCACCTGCTTCATCTCTGAAGGATGGTTTTCACCTCTCAAGGTAAAGAGTTGGGTCCAGGTTCATCTCTCTCATACAAAAAAACCTTAAATCACGGTGATGTTTGTTCTGTTCTGTGCTTTTTTAGGCCGCAGCTTCTCATCATCCAAATCAGGCTGATCAATTCAAAACCAGCAGAACTGGGGCACAAAGTGAAGAAGAATGAGCAGCCTCTGAATATGAATGAGAGCTGAAGAGTTCATCTGTGTGAGATCCTGATCGATGTCGACATCCCCCGGACTGAAGCGTCTCTGCCTCAGAGATCAAAAGCTCTTTGAATTCACTGGAGCTGAATCCCTCACAGGTGGAGACGGCGAGTGATGCTGAGTGCAGCTCCCTGAAGCAGCCGTCGCCGTGGGCTCAGGTTCACTGAGTTCAAGAAGCAGGAGAAGGGAGAGCAACGAGCGGAGGAGAAGGAGCAGCCTGGAATCAGCCAGTCATCACAATACCAGCTGGTCATGTGGGTCAGAACCGGGCAGAGCCGCTTGGACCCAAAGGAAGCAGGCTCCACACAGACGCCTGCCGTCGGACTGAGAGGCGGGAAATGAACATAAGCTCCTGTAAAGTGAATGTGTAACACATTTTTAAAAAAGCTTCAAAAACAATAATCCTCTTAATGCAATATGTTATTTTTAATCACAGTCTTCAAGGGGGAAATATTTGAAAGCCACAAACATATTTAAGGCTTTTGCAGTGGTGAGTGTCTGAAGTCACAGTAAAACAGGATGTCACCTCCAGCTGCTCTGTGATCAGCGGTGATTTGCTGTGATTTGCTGTGATCAGCGGTGATCAGCTGTGACCAGCGGTGATCAGCTGTGATCAGCGATGATCAGCGATGATCAGCGATGATCATCTGTGACCAGCGGTGATCAGTGGTGATCAGCAGTGATCAGCGATGATCATCTGTGACTAGCGGTGATCAGCGGTGATCAGCTGTGACCAGCGGTGATCAGCGGTGATCAGCTGTGATCAGCGATGATCAGCGGTGATCAGCTGTGATCAGCGGTGATCAGCGGTGATCAGCGGTGATCAGCTGTGACCAGCGGTGATCAGCTGTGACCAGCGGTGATCAGTTGTGATCAGCGGTGATCAGCTGTGATCAGCGGTGATCAGCGGTGATCAGCTGTGACCAGCGGTGATCAGCTGTGATCAGCGGTGATCAGCGGTGATCAGCGGTGATCAGCTGTGACCAGCGGTGATCAGCTGTGACCAGCGGTGATCAGTTGTGATCAGCGGTGATCAGCTGTGACCAGCGGTGATCAGCTGTGACCAGCGGTGATCAGTTGTGATCAGCGGTGATCAGCTGTGATCAGCGGTGATCAGCTGTGACCAGCGGTGATCAGCGGTGATCAGCTGTGATCATCTGTGATCAGCGGTGATCAGCTGTTATCAGCGGTGATCAGCGATGATCATCTGTGACTAGCGGTGATCAGCGGTGATCAGCGGTGATCAGTTGTGATCAGCGGTGATCAGCTGTGATCAGCGGTGATCAGCGGTGATCAGCTGTGATCAGCGATGATCAGCGGTGATCAGCTGTGACCAGCGGTGATCAGCGGTGATCAGCGATGATCAGCGATGATCAGCGATGATCATCTGTGACCAGCGGTGATCAGTGGTGATCAGCAGTGATCAGCGATGATCATCTGTGACTAGCGGTGATCAGCGGTGATCAGCTGTGACCAGCGGTGATCAGCGGTGATCAGCTGTGATCAGCGATGATCAGCGGTGATCAGCTGTGATCAGCGGTGATCAGCGGTGATCAGCGGTGATCAGCTGTGACCAGCGGTGATCAGCTGTGACCAGCGGTGATCAGTTGTGATCAGCGGTGATCAGCTGTGATCAGCGGTGATCAGCGGTGATCAGCTGTGACCAGCGGTGATCAGCTGTGATCAGCGGTGATCAGCGGTGATCAGCGGTGATCAGCTGTGACCAGCGGTGATCAGCTGTGACCAGCGGTGATCAGTTGTGATCAGCGGTGATCAGCTGTGATCAGCGGTGATCAGCGGTGATCAGCTGTGACCAGCGGTGATCAGTTGTGATCAGCGGTGATCAGCTGTGATCAGCGGTGATCAGCTGTGACCAGCGGTGATCAGCGGTGATCAGCTGTGATCATCTGTGATCAGCGGTGATCAGCTGTTATCAGCGGTGATCAGCGATGATCATCTGTGACTAGCGGTGATCAGCGGTGATCAGCGGTGATCAGTTGTGATCAGCGGTGATCAGCTGTGATCAGCGGTGATCAGCGGTGATCAGCTGTGATCAGCGATGATCAGCGGTGATCAGCTGTGACCAGCGGTGATCAGCGGTGATCAGCGGTGATCAGCTGTGATCATCTGTGATCAGCGGTGAACAGCTGACCCGCTGACTGTCTTCAGGCTCCAGCTCCTGAAGTATCCTACTTTACATCCAGCGGCTTCGTGGGAATTCCCAGCGTGCTTTAACTCAAACCATCCATTACAAACGGATGATTTGTCCCAGATTCTTGTGATGAATGTGCATCAGAGTGTGACAGGGACTCAACGACCCGCTTCACTGGTTCACGTGAGCCATCCAGCGCGGAAGCCGTCAGATAATTGTCATTGACGTGCTCCCACAGAGCACAGAGCCTCCGGCCGGGCCTCAGAACCAGGCAGCACGCGCTGCACCGTTACTGGGCCGTTCAATCCACGGAGCATGTGATCCTGCTCTGAACCAGCGGCCACAGTCCTGCACACATACAAACACAAGGCATCGTGTTTTTTGTGGCTCTCACAGCAGGAGCGTGTTAACTAGATTCTATCTGAACCTACTCAGCTTCTAAGCCTGAAGGAAAAACCTCATTAGTGATGGGAATTTTAATAAAGCTGTCAGGAAGCGAACACTCGCCTCGTCTGGAGCGTTTCCTCTTCAGCCTTAATGAGGCGCTTTGAATGAAGGCGTCCACTTTAACGTCTTTAGTGCAGCACATGACGCTTTATTTTAAGAGCTTCTCCAAGTTAGACGTGTTTCATTAGCGTGACTGTAACTATTGGGCAACGTGGACGAACTCCAGTTAGCAGGTTACTGGTCATGTACCAGGTACCAGCTTCTGCAGACGTTTCCCCGCGGGACGCCTGATGAACTTGTTGTTGTTTTCCACAGAATCAGCCTTTGCTGCTGAGGTGCAGGTGAACAGGTTCACGCCTCCTGCACCGCGTCAGGAGATAAAGCTTAGTGGAAGCGCTTCCTGCAGATCTGCAGATCTGCATGCAGGTTTCCTGTATCCATGCTCCTCACAGACGCTGTCCCATAAAATCTGCATCTTCTGCTGGATTAAGGGGCTGTTGTGTGACCGGACCGGTTGCCTGGCAACCCCCTCCGTGGCAACCGACAGCAGGGTGGAGGAGAAGCCGGCGTGTTTGGGTGGAGAGTGAGAGAGGGAAGGGAAATCCTCAGTGCTGATGGATATTAAACAGGGAGGATCTCTGATCTCTGATCAGAGGCGCAGACGCTGTATTTTACTCTGGAGCTGCTGTCACTGGTGGAATGCTGCTTATCCTTAAGTGATGGAAGAGAAACCGTGCAGCATAAATGGAAACGTTGTATTGAGTGAATAAGTCTTCAGCTGTGAGCTGTGAGGACGGACAGACCTAAAGCTTGGCCTCGTTCTGTGCAGTGAGGTGCTGCCGTCAGGCTGTGGAGCCGGTGAGTTGCAAATGAGCTGATGTCGACGCCTGTAAAACGCCACCCAAGCTGCAAATAATGACAATAATAATAACAGAGAAGTCAAAAGTGTATAATCAGCAGAAAAGACTATTGTTCCATTAAAGTAAAGTAAAAAGTTTGGATGTTTTTCCTGGAGCTAATCCATTCACTGCGGCTCAGTTTGAATCCCTTATTGCTGCATCATTTCTCTCCGCGCCCTCGTCTTCCTGCGAGAAGTTGCTCCCACGAGTCGCACTTCAGTCTTTATTGGCACTAAAGCTCCCGCTCTAATCAAGGCAAAACAAAGCAAAGTTAATGGAAAAGCAGGGAACAACAGAGCGGCCCACGGGAGGCCCAGCCATTGTTGTGCTAACAGAGAATTAGCCGGCTTATACAGGGACCCCCACCGTTTCACCAGCCTGCAGACAAACACGCCCAGGCCTGGTGCTGGTGCGTTCAAGGTATGTGGGAAACCCGAGCACTCGGAGGAGCCACGAGCAGAAGTCAGCAGAGCGACACACAGTAAAACCCGATAAAAACACAACCAGCCGCCACAATGAGAGGCTGCTGGACAGAAGACCGACCTCCTGAAACTACACGGCTGATGGACCAGCGGGGCAGCGCTGCTCATCTGGGCCAGAACAGGACCGACGGCTGCTGGAGGTCTGGCACAGCTGGTTCCCCTCCTCCTCATACCTGAGAGCTGCTTGATGCAGCTGGTTCCTTCAGGCTCATGAATCCTGTGTTTGCTCACCTGGGGAGCTAAACATGTGCAAACAGGCCCAGTGTTAATAGAAGATCCCTGCAAGGATCCCTGCAAGGATCCCTGCAAGGATCCCTGCAAGGATCCCTGCAAGGAAAGCAAAGCAGATTCACCAGCAGCAACACTGGACCGCGCTGACTGACGGGGACAGGACGTGTAAATGGGCTCATTCAGGCAATAAGTATTCAGCGACGACCAAGTCCCAGCCGTTCAGAGGAGCTTTCTTCTGGGCGCTGATCTGCTGATCTGCTGATCTGCTGATCTGCTGATCTGCTGGTCTGCTGATCCACAGGACAGAGACAAAGGTGCTGGTGAAGGATTTGGAGCAGGCAGCAGTCGACGCAGCGCTTCGTGTTCGACACAGCAGCCAAGTGTTGGGATTTCCAGCCCTGCAGCTGCTCCGGTTCCCTGGAGGCAGCAGCGTTTGGAAGGAAATCAAACATCGCTGCCAGTGATTCATTTAGCACCAACCCCTCCGTCCCTCCCCCGTCCCTCGCCCGTCCCCCTCTGCCTCCCTCTCTTCCTCCAGCAACCTCTTGACCTCTGTCTCCAGTCGAGCCTTTTCTCTGCTCTCCCTCAGTGTAATTGACTGGTTTTGAGTTTCCACGGTTACATTCACGGTTACACTGTTTGTGCCTGGACTTATCTGTGAATGAAGTGAGAAAAGACACTGAAGAACAAGATCATGTCAGTTACAGATAAAACTCACGTTTAATCTGATATTTGACCTGATTCTGCTGACTTCAGATTAGACCTGGATCAAAATGAGCTGGATCCAGGAGCAGTTGATCATTTGAATGTATATTCCATGAGGAGACGTTCAGCTGCTCTGCTGTTCATAGGCTGAGCTTCAATGCTCTCAGTAGATGATACATCCATCAGTTTTTCTCTCTAGCCTTGATCTCGTTCTGTCTCATTCGCTGCCTTGGAACACTCAAATCAAAGCTGGTCCCTGCGTGTGTGTGGAATATGACTGTTGCATCCTGGGACACGGAGCGAGACGGTCTCAGCAGAGCAGACGTGTGACAGGACGCTCGGCGTGGGCGAAAACGAGGCCGGCGGCGCTAATGGCTCCTCTTCATCTCGCTGCTCAGCCCCACGCTGATCACACACGCCCTGAGCGGCCGTCTGATCTGAGTGGATCCGGGAGGGATCCACTCCAACAAATACAGTGGATCTAATCCGATCTTTGTCTTTGTCTTTGTCTTCGTCTTCGTCTTCGTCTTCGTCTTCGTCTTCATCTTCACCTTTATCTTCATCTTCATCTTCATCTTCATCTTCATCTTCATCTTCATCGTGGCAGGAGAAGCATCAGCCGTCTGGTACCGTGCAACGTTTAGCTTCACATCAAAGCCGCTGCTAAATGAGATCGCAGCCTGAACCAGAGGATGTTGAGTTCAACAGGAGCTCTGCCATCAAAGCTGCTTGGTCTGCAGCCAAACACATGCTCGCTGCTGTAGAACAAGGAAATCACCAGCGGATGAACTCTCATCATCAGTCTGGACAGCCCACTGTTCAGGCTCAAGCCGCGTCCGAGCGGACCGGCCTTTCTGCCGTTCTCTTCTCACGCGTTTCTATTTATTTTGAGGGGAAATTTATTGTCGCCTGATTTTGCGCGTCTACGCTTCCAGCTTCAGATCTATTTCAAGCATCTACAGGCTTCTGACATCAGACACCCCCTATGGCCGAGTCCTGGGGCTCGCGCTATCTTTAGGAGGAGAGGAGTATTTTATGCATGTGAAGCATGCGCATGACGATCATCAAACCCGAGCACATCAATGAAAACATCAGACGACAGCTGGCAGCATCGTTCCTGACATGTGTCACAGCCACACCCTCAGGAGGGCGAGACACACATGTCTGCTCCATAGATGAAGCTGCTCCATAGATGAAGCTGCTCTATAGATTAAGCTGCTCCAGGATGAAGCTGCTCCAGGATGAAGCTGCTCCATAGATGAAGCTGCTCCATAGATGAAGCTGCTCCAGGATGAAGCTGCTCCATAGATGAAGCTGCTCCATAGATGAAGCTGCTCCATAGATGAAGCTGCTCCATAGATGAAGCTGCTCCAGGATGAAGCTGCTCCATAGATGAAGCTGTTCCATAGATGAAGCTGCTCTATAGATTAAGCTGCTCCAGGATGAAGCTGCTCCAGGATGAAGCTGCTCCATAGATGAAGCTGCTCCAGGATGAAGCTGCTCCATAGATGAAGCTGCTCCATAGATGAAGCTGCTCTATAGATTAAGCTGCTCCATAGATGAAGCTGCTCTATAGATGAAGCTGCTCCATAGATGAAGCTGCTCTATAGATGAAGCTGCTCCATAGATGAAGCTGCTCCATAGATGAAGCTGCTCCATAGATGAAGCTGCTCCATAGATGAAGCTGCTCCATAGATGAAGCTGCTCCATAGATGAAGCTGCTCCATAGATGAAGCTGCTCCAGGATGAAGCTGCTCCAGGATGAAGCTGCTCCATAGATGAAGCTGCTCCATAGATGAAGCTGCTCCATAGATGAAGCTGCTCTATAGATGAAGCTGCTCCAGGATGAAGCTGCTCTATAGATGAAGCTGCTCCATAGATGAAGCTGCTCCATAGATGAAGCTGCTCCAGGATGAAGCTGCTCCATAGATGAAGCTGCTCCAGGATGAAGCTGCTCTATAGATGAAGCTGCTCTATAGATGAAGCTGCTCTATAGATGAAGCTGCTCTATAGATGAAGCTGCTCCAGGATGAAGCTGCTCTATAGATGAAGCTGCTCTATAGATGAAGCTGCTCCATAGATGAAGCTGCTCCAGGATGAAGCTGCTCCATAGATGAAGCTGCTCCAGGATGAAGCTGCTCCAGGATGAAGCTGCTCTATAGATGAAGCTGCTCTATAGATGAAGCTGCTCTATAGATGAAGCTGCTCTATAGATGAAGCTGCTCCAGGATGAAGCTGCTCTATAGATGAAGCTGCTCTATAGATGAAGCTGCTCCATAGATGAAGCTGCTCTATAGATGAAGCTGCTCCATAGATGAAGCTGCTCCAGGATGAAGCTGCTCCAGGATGAAGCTGGTCAGCTGGTCTGACACCAACTCCACTGTAGGGCTTGGTTGATGCTTTGACTCGGCAGTCACGGGGTTAAACCTCTGTCCACTCTGGTCTCTGTGGATGTTCCAGGTTTTTAGGCCTCGTTGGCAGCAGATTTATCCTGGAACAATCGCAGCTGGACTTTTGTTAAACCTGCGTGGTTAGAATGGGTTTGATCATAATCATGTCCAGTCCCAGCTGCTTTACAATTAGACCAGTTCATCACTGCTGGTATCACCTGTAACACTTCATACTGTCCATAATGTCATGTTAACAGAACATAACAGAAGCGATGAAGACGGGGCGTCCAGCCAAGAAAAGGCCCGATAAGTAGCAGCTGCTTCACAAATAGCAGGGCGTCTGTTTGGAGGAGCTGCTCTTCCAGTAAGACATGAGCTGTCACGTCTGGGCCGGAGGAGGGATTTCACAGGAACAGACCAGATCTGCCTTCACTGAACCTGGTGGGTCAGAGGTGTGTTCTGTTCCAGCGGGGGAGGCTCAGTTCAGCCAGACACACACACACACGCACACACACACACACACGCACAGGCACACGCACACACACACACACACACACACACACACACACACACACACACACACACACACACACACACACACACACACACACGCGCACAGGCACAGGCACACGCACACACACACACGCACACACACACACACACTGACGTGGTCGCAGCTCACTGCTTCAAGCATGTTGCAACTCTTCACTTCCTGTAGCGTCATCAAACCCTGAGGGAAGTGAAAAGTAAAGTGTGCGTATCTGTTGCTAAATGGGACTCTGATGTTGCAAAGACCTCCGCTGCTCTGAAACCTTATGACGGCGTTGGATCTGCAGGCTTTCCTCCCATAGAGTCATTTACTGGTTTACTGGAGTCATTTACTGGTTTACTGGGCTGAAACGTGTTTTATTTTCTGCTCAATGAGGCAGAATGTGAACACAAGTGTAAAGTCTCAGCCTTAACTCATAAATGTTAATGTCATGGAAGCAGCAGCCGGTCCTGGTTCCATCCCCAGCTGGAGACCCCTCCTCCCCCAGAGCGCTGACCCCTCCACAGCCAGCACAAAGGGTGGGGCGCTCTCTTATCTCAGACCTGGGCCTGAATAGCAGCGCTTCCCTGGGAAACCTCCATTCCAGTGGGGAAGGACAACAGAGTCATTGTGCTGCTGCACCTCCCCCGTCCAACCTGCTGCTCCTCGTGGGGCCTTCAGGGACCGTGTCGCTGAGCACCATAGCAGCATCCTGGAGACGCTGTTCTAAGATCCTCCATCCTCCACCTGTACTGGGCTCAGAACCAGCAGGCAGTCGGTTCCACTGGGAGCCACCAGCTTTTCCCCCGTCCTATTTTGGGAGACAAAGCAGCTCCACCGGTCCCACCGCATACAATGGCTGGTTGTGTTTGCTCAGCAGTCATCTGTAACATTAGCTGCCCCACATTCAAGCAAACCCTACATCACTCTCACATAAAGCAGAACCTGACCTGGAAACTCGGGCCGGTTTGGCTTCAGCCCCAGTCATCTGGTTAAGAAATGATGAACGTTTCATTTTGAAACACACGTCTCCACTCAAAGAGACGCAGTCGTCCAGATGCAGAAAAGAAGCCTGCGTTAATCATCCAGACAGTGTCGGTTTCCCTTCTTTTCTGTTGTTCACATTGACATCAATACAGTTCATGGTCGTGGACGTTTGCTCCTTTCGATGACATTTGTACAATTCCACGAGCATCAGTGGTTCCCAGAGTGCAGTGGGTCGCGTGCCGGCCTCGTGGTCTTTTATTAACATGCTCTCCTCCGTGGTTTCATGTCATATTTAGCTCATACAGACTTTGCCCATTTGGGTCAGCGCTGGCGCAGCGCTGGAGCACTTGTGCTGAAGGCTCTTTGCTCTCTGGCTGCAGGTGTGGTCTGATCCAAAGTGTCCACTGCCCTGACGGCCCCTGTTTGCACTCCATCCCTAATGGAGCGTGACATCAAGTGCATTAGTCTTTCAAAGCTGAGAGCAGAGGTGAACAAAGGCCTGCAACTATTCTGGGCTTCACGCTAACATCCTTTCGTTGGTATTGACATGAAAGCAGACTGAGGCCTCACACTTGGAGCAGCAACAAAAACAGGCTAGTCAGCGTCTGAAGCTCAATGTGCTCGATGTGAAGAGACCTCTAAAATGCTGTGATCATAAAACATATTTGAATAGTCCATTTCATACAATAACTGCTCACTGCTTCTCTACACAAGCTCTAGGGCGACTTACTGACAGTAATAAAACCAGTGAAACCTGGAGGGACGCACGCGTGAGCAGAAAGGATCAGTGACATAAAATCAGACAGGAAAAGGATTCCTCCATTTGAATATCTCACACCCATGGTTTGAATTTTAATGTCAGCTCACAGTTGAGTGCATCCGCTGCTTCCAGGGGATCCGGGAGGAACTTCTCAGTGACTCCTGCAGAGCATCTCATTGTGTGATTTAGACTCCCAGGGCTGCGACTGTGAACCACCTGCTGAGGAACAAGAGGAGATTCATTTTAAACCCTTTGAACCTTTTTGGCTCCAGACAGATGATCAGCAGCCGCTTCACATGGAGCCTCGTGCATGTGATGTCCTGAAGATAAAGTAGCTTTGATTATGGTTTAAAGTCGCTCCACCGTCCTCTGTGGCTCATATTGTTTTAATCAAGAAACAATGAAACAAATATGAGCAAATGAAACTAGTTGATCGATAGCTTAGATCATCACTGAGCTCAGCCCACACACTTAGTCATCAGAGGTCATGTGGATGAGCTCATGCCTCTTAGTGGACTCTCTGGAGGATGGAGGTGGTTTCAGTTTCCTGATGGGGACGGTCACGGTTCCCATTTCACTGCTGCACAAGCGCTTTACGGGAGAAACACCAACAACCACTGTTGTGGCACCAATTAAGCTGTGCAGCAACACACACACGTCTGAGACTCGATCACGGTCTGAGACCCGTCCACACGTCTGAGACTTGTTCACGGTCTGAGACCCGTCCACACGTCTGAGACCCGTCCACACGTCTGAGACTCGTCCACACGTCTGTGACCCTTCCACGGTCTGTGACCCGACCACACGTCTGAGACTCGTCCACACGTCTGAGACCCGTCCACACGTCTGTGACCCTTCCACGGTCTGTGACCCGACCACACGTCTGAGACTCGTCCACACGTCTGAGACCCGTCCACGGTCTGAGACCCGTCCACGGTCTGAGACCCGTCCACACGTCTGAGACCCGTCCACACGTCTGAGACCCGTCCACACGTCTGAGACTCGTTCACGGTCTGAGACCCGTCCACACGTCTGAGACTCGTTCACGGTCTGAGACTCGTTCACGGTCTGAGACGGAGATGGAGCTGGGACCATTCGAGGAGCTGGGATGGATGCAGCTGACGCTGGACCAACAGGAGCTGAGGTGAACGTGATCTACGCCGTACCAACCGGAGCTGAGATGAATGTGGTCTGGACAGGACCACCAGGAAGCAATGCAGGTGTGGCCGGGGCCGGTGCAGACGTGGCCGGAGCCAGACCACCGGGAGACGATGCGAACGTGTCTCCGCAGGAACCTCCGGCTCCTGTGTGCAAAGAAACAAGAAACCCCAGCTCCGGGCCGGCCTGAACCAGTCCGGGCTCACTGGGACGAAACAGGACGTGGTCTCCACAGGACCACTAGGAGCTCCAGGAGCGGTCCCTTGGACCCGGAACCTCTTCCTTGAGGCCGACAGGAACCGAAACTGGAGCTGGAACGACCTCCTCTTGGAGGCCAATAGGAACTGGAGCTGGGACGACCTCCTCCTTGAGGCCGGCGGGAACTAGAGCGGCGTCCTGACCGGAGCCGACGGGAACTAGAACGACCTCTTCAGGGCCGACGGGAACTGGGATGGCGTCCTCACTGGAGCCAACAGAAACTGGGATGGCGTCCTCTCCGGAGCCGGCAGTGCTGCGTGCCACTGTTGAGCTCGACGGAGTAAAAGCCAGGCCTGACTGGGCAAGGACTGCACTTGACCAACGTGTTGAGTCACCTGGCTGGGACAAGACTGGATCTTGAGTGTGACCTGACTGGACTGGAACCTAAACGTGACATGACTGAGCTGGAGAGGTCTCTGGACCCTGGAACTGCGCCCTCGCCGACGTCGTCCGGAGCGCCTGCGACTGTCCGTCGTTTGAGGCGCTGGGAGCGGCGCGCGCTGGATTTCTGTAACTGGGTCTGAGCGGCGAACAGAGATGGCGGCGTCTGGGGCTTGGGCTGGAGCCGACGAGACGGTGACAGGAACGAGAGTTTGAACCGCCGGAGCGGCGTCAGGAGCAGGTGCGGAGACGTTGCGCAAAGGGCGCGTGCCAAATCCCTCCTCAGTGATTGGACTCTGTCGAAGAACGCCTGCACTCCGGGGGACTCACGCCACCAAAACTCTATTACACTATTAATAAATATACACTATTTCGGTGGCCAGTTTCCCTAGACGGAGACAGGCATCAAGGCTGGGTGCTTCCGCGTACTCTTTGGCCAGCCTTTCGAGGTTCCTGAGAATATCCTCCGGTAAGCCCGGGCAGCAAAACTCCATTCTCCGGCGAGTGGGAAGTGCACGCAGCCGAACAGACAGGGAAACAAGAGAAAACGAGAAACAGCTCAGCAGAGGTACAGACAAGGAGTGGGCAACAACGAGGTCAGACAGTCAGAATGTTAAAAAAACAGATCCAGGAGAAGGTACAGTCGAGGGACAGGCAGGAATCGGCGGTCAGAAAACAAACGTGATCATGCATAAGGTGACTATACTGGAAACGCTGGAAAGTCGCACGTAACTCAACAATCTGGCAACGGATGTGGCGATTACTGGTGCTTAAATACAGGTGTGATTACTAATTATTGACAGGTGTGCATGGTGAATCGGGAGTGACATGAAACAGCTGACATGAACAAAACCGGAAGTCCTTAAAAATAAAACAGGAACTGGAAACTGGAATAAGACAACATGAAAACAAAAAGTCCTTTCAAAATAAAACCGGACACAAAAACCCAGATCATGAAACCCAGAAGCTGCAGGCGGAGAGAACGTGGCCCAGTTGGTTCTATGCAGCACACGTTGAACCTGTGTAGAAATACGCTCCTTCAGAGGACTGAGACAAACATGGAGCTGAGTCCAGCTAACGTGACCTGTGAAACGTGGACAGAGCCGAAGGTCAGAAGAAGCCTGGTGACCTTGTTCTGACCCTGTAGATAAGGACAGGGGCCTCTCTCTCAGCTCGTGTGGTCTCTGCTTGTAATTAGCTGGTGCAGCTCATCGTGTAATATTAGTGTCAGTGAGATCAGAGGGATCAGCTGATCGTGAGCGTCACTACAGAACAAACATATTAATAAAAAGCGAGACTCAACTAGTTTAGATCAGCTGGTTTGTTCAGAAACTGGAGGTGGCTCTGCTCTGACAGGACACTTTGATCACTCTTCCCCTCAACAAACAGGAAATATCTTCTGGGTAAAAGGTTCATGACAAACAGAATTTCAAAGAGGCAGCGAACAGTGAACCGGGTTTGTTATACACAACGATCAACAAAGCAGTAAAGACAGAGCTTTCTGCCTCTTATTGTCCATCTTTGTCTGGCACATGAATACATGCGTGCGTGCGTGCGTGCGTGCGTGCGTGCGTGCGTGCGTGTGTGTGTGTGTGTGTGTGTGTGTGTGTGTGTGTGTGTGTGTGTGCGTGTGTGTGTGTGTGTGTGTGCGTGTGTGTGTGTGCGTGTGTGTGTGTCCGTCGTGTGTGTGTGTCCGTCGTGTGTGTGTGTATAGCATTCCTCTATCCCTGAAAGCTCCCGCAGACTCAGACAGCTGGACAGGAACCAGCTGACCCGTTGCTATGTCAACGCTTTTCTTTGCCTTCACCCAAAAACAATATATGGCGACCGAGTCGCAGCGCTTTAATCCGCTTCTCTTCTCCCACTGCAGTAAAGTCACAATCTGGTCTTTGCTCCAGCTCTTTGTAGCCTGACCTTTGGCACCACTGCAGCGTAGTTCTAGGGTAAATGGGTCTAACGTGAACTGAGGCTAGTTTGTGGTTTGTGTGAGCCGTTGTTCAGGCTGCTACTGGTTCTGGGACATGTTCACCAGGACGAGCCTTGTGCAGGAAGAAGATGGATCCAGTCCTTCAGGTTGTGCTGATAACTGTGATTTCCGTCATTCGTCTCAGTCTAATGAGCTTTTAACCAAGAAGGACTTCCTGCATCATATTTCATGGTCTCACTTGGAGCAGCCCCACCCCTGCACTGTCCGTCCTAATGGAGCCTAATGGAGCCAAAGGCAGAAGGTGCTGTCGACCCCCACTCTCTGGTTTGTGTCCTCTTCCTCTGGCAAACACTCAGTTTATGGTAATGAGATCCAGGAAGGTGAGAATGACTTCTTGACATGGCTGGCGAGGTGCGAAGCCTGGATTCACACATTTGAATACTTTGTGCTTTCCCTCCTTCACGTGCCAGCTTTAGGCCTGCGAAGCGTTGCCCTGGCAACGGCTTTCAGCATAAAGACAAAGACTGAGATGAGATTAGGGGAAAGTAGAGAAGCCAGAGAATTCTGAATATTTATCATTTCCAAATGCAGCGATGGGAGCGCCGCCTGGAAGGAGACGCGCTCATCATCCACGTCTCAGCGTCTGTGTAAACACAGCGGATGCGAGTCGTCGCCTGCAGTTGCATCGCAGCGGGAGCCGTCTGCAGCTGTTCAGCAGGCGCCTCATCTAACACCTTTGGAGAAGCAGAGTCAGCGGAAGGTTCGACTCGCAGCAGCCCTCACGGAGGGGAACATTCAGATCAACCTCATGCTCGGTCCAGCTCTGACCAGCGGCCTCACGACGGACACCGATCGCAGGACTCCACGCGGAGATTAGTTTAGCTCAGACTATGTTAGCTCAGATTATGTTAGCTCAGATTAGTTTAGCTCAGATTATGTTAGCTCAGATTATTTTAGCTCAGATTATGTTAGCTCAGATTAGTTTAGCTCAGACTATGTTGCTCATATTATGTTAGCTCAGATTAGTTTAGCTCAGACTATGTTAGCTCATATTATGTCAGCTCAGATTAGTTTAGCTCAGATTATTTTAGCTCAGATTATTTTAGATCAGATTATTTTAGCTCTGATTCTTTTAGATCAGATTATTTTAGGTCAGATTAGTTTAGCTCAGATCATTAAACTCATATTATTTTAGCTCAGATTATGTTAGCTCAGATTATGTTAGCGCAGATTAGTTTAGCTCAGATTAGTTTAGCTCAGATTATGTGAGCTCAGATTAGTTTAGCTCAGATCATTTAGCTCAGATTATTTTAGATCAGATTATGTTAGCTCAGATTAGTTTCCAGGTTTTGATAAAACCCGATCTCGCGCAGTAGCTCTGATCCAGGTCCACTTTTGCTGAGCACAAACATGTGTTTAATTTGTCTTGCTGGGTTTTAAATTGTGTGGTTCGTTTTCATTGACTTTGATTTTGTTCCATAGCCACAAGAGATACTGCTCCCGTCAACAAGCCAGTTTAATGAAAATAGATTCAAAACAGCCGCGTTGATTCAACATTTGGGCCACGTGTGACATGAGAAAGCGAAGGAAGCAGCTGTAACTGAACCACCTCCTGTTGCTGCGATTCATTAAGTCAATTACAAGCTGCTGACATTTGAGGGATTTGACAAGAGAGCCAAGCTTTTTGAAGAGCAGATGGAAACCGTTCTGCTGCTCGTTGGGTGAAATCTTCAATTAGTTCCAACACTTTGTAGTTTCTGTTCAAACAGGAGTGTTGGTGCCTGTTTACTCTGCTGAGACCTTAATGTTCGACCTCCTCCACAGTCTCAAACGCCAACAAGAGTCTGTTGGAAGCAGTAAAAGTCAGCTTGTGTTTGCTCTACCCAGCTGGGCCCCAGTGTACTTTGACCTTTGACCTCCCCAACCCCCACTGCAGCCTACAGAGAACTCCACAGTACCTCAACCCCCCCAAAGTTACAGCTTTTAACACATATCTGCTCCTGTGAGTCCTAGAATCTAGGTTCTAAAAGATAATGTTCAATGATTCAGATGTTCATGACTCAGCTCTAAATGAACTGCGCTCTAGTTTCTGTATGTGGAGCAGAGAATCACAGGTAGCTTCAAGTCGAGGAAGTGGCCACTGAGGCATGAATATCACTCTGACTAAAAGCTGCCAGCCAAGCGCTTTCCCACACGATGAGCAGTTGTCAAAGAGCCTGAGAGGGTGGAGGAGTTTGGAGACGAGGGCAAAATGAGTTCTCAAAGCTGCAAACACAGACAGGACCATGCGGGGGACCATGCTAGAGGCCACAGAGTGAAGCTGCAGCCACAACACACTCATCTGCACAGATGAGACACGATTTAGGCAAAATCCTGCGTCGGCATCTTTGTCTGAACCGGATCCAGATGAAGGAAATGAGAGTCCGATTGATGGCGTGCTATTAAAGCAGAATGATTAACCCAGACCCAGTCTGAGCCGAGCCCCACACATCGACACCACGCTCAGGCCAGACAACAACCATGGATCCGTGGAGCGGCCTGAGTGAAGTCCAGATGTGTGACTGTGGCTCCTATAAACACAGCAGCAATAGCGATGTTGGCTTGTTTTATAGGCCGTAGGCAACACGTGCAGGAACAGTCAAAGCTGAGGAACCACGAGCTGTAAATCACATGAGTGTGTGTGTGGGAGCAATAGATGAGTGTGAGGGAAGCTGCAGGAGGACGGGGCAGACGCTGCGTCTCACCTCTGCTGCTCCCTGCTGTGAGTCATCCTGGAGGAGGCCCTGCTGCGCTCACGGACCCACACAGGACCCGGACGCGCTCCCACTCACTCATTCACAGGCCAGAGCCTCCTTCAGCCAGTCATTAGTGATGGTGAGTGAGAGCCTTCGGCCTCTGCAGCCACATGCGAACTGCATCGTCACCTCTTCATACGTCTGATGCCACTTCCTCACTTCCTTTTTTTCACCTGCTCTCGTCACATTCTACAAGGGGAGTTTTTCAGGAGTCAGTGAACAAAGGGAACCTGATTCTGGTTTCGGCCCCTGGGCAAAAACCACCCAGTGAAGGACTTTAGGAAACTGAACAGGTGGAGTGTCCATAACCACGCACCGTAAATGAATGGAACGGACCTCTGTCGTCCTTGGACACATGGGTCTCTGCCTTTAGCCTGCGCAGCCACGCAGCGTGTCTGGCTCAGAGGCACACCTGGTGGCCGCTCCAACGCCCTCTTCTCCTGTCTTTGCACTGCTGCTCCTCAGGCTTCTGCCTCGCTGAGTGGCCTGGTCCAGCTTTGTGCTGCAGAGCGTGACACCCTTGCAGCTGAATGGCTGAAGTTTCGCTGAATAGAAGTCATGCGCGGCTTCAGGTTAGAGGTTGTCCGTCCGTAGATGAGAGCCTGAGCCTGCAGGCGATGAATGTCTGCCGGCAGCCTCGCTGAGCTGCTCCCTGCTTACGCTCAGGCTGACAGGCCTCTTTTGTCATCCAACAAAATGCATAATTCATCCACACTTTACTGGGCAGGAAGTGAAGGGAATGAACTGCCATCCTCTCTGTTTGTGTTTGTGTGTGTGGCACCGGAGGAGCACTAATCCCAGAGCCAAGATGAATGGTGTGGACTGGTGGCGCGGCTGTGTGGAGGAGCCGTGTGTCCCTGAAGGCCTCGTCTCCATATAGAGGCATTTTTCTGCTCCCAGTCTAAACTGCAGCAGCAGCGAGGCGGCACATTCATCAGACGGCTGCTGAACACAGCACAGAGGGGAGGAAACGCACAGCGCCTCTGACTCCGACTCTGACTCCGACTCTGACTCCGTCTGGCTGAAGCTACGTGGATTACATGTGTATTGACCTATTGACACGTGCTAATAGAGCCACAAACAGCTGTTTTCAGCTGTTGCTTCGTAGCGGCACATTCACTGTGAGCTCATCCCATTACTGTTGATTGTGCATGGATGCGGGTTCGACGCCCCGTCGGCCGGTTTGGCTCCAGCCGGTTCCTGAGGTTATCGACGGCAGCTTCCTCTGTGCAGACGGAGGGGATGGGCCTGTGACATAGCCACACACAGCACATACAGATTAGAGCAGAACAATAAGAGCATGACCTATATATGCCAGGACAGCAGCACAATGCGCGTCTTATCGAGCCTGCAGCACAACAACAGCTGGAAGGAGCAGATCCCTCAGGACGGCGGCGAAGGCGTCAGCGACGTCTCACACTTCACAAAAACACATCCTACATCATCATCAGCGCTGCCACTGAGCGTCAGCACACGTTAACTGTGTTTCTGCTTCCATTGCTTTTAGACAAGACGCTTTGAGGCCAAATGTGAAATACACAAATGAAGTAAATGCTACTTCAAGGAACTTCTGCTTTGGCATCAGGCCGCAAATAAGCAGCCTTTACTGATGAGTCAACTAGGAAGTTGCATTATGGGATGTTTGTAGGCTGAATGATGCAAAACCGGTGAGTTTCAAGTCTATTTCGAGCCTCAAACACTAAGAAGCAGATAAAGTCCCAGTGAATGAGCTGGAGGCGTGGGCTGGGGGGGGGGGGGGGGGGGGGGGGGGGAGGCAGCCTCGGTGTGTGTGTGTGGGGGGGGGCTAGGCGTTCCAGCATCAGCTTATTATCTTTTAATTTCTGCAGCGACTGAAGCAGCACAAAGACACGCTGCTCTGTAATCAGCAGTTTGTTTTGCTCCAGCAGACAGCTTTGTTCCCTTTAAGTAGATAATTGGAGAACGGAGGGCGACGCCAGCAGAGACCAGAGAAACTCAACAGCTACTGATGCTAAAGCTCCAGCAGCCTCCCGTCATCTGAGAAGTGTTGGATCACGCGTCTGCTCCAGGAATGATCCGACCTGAACCACTCAGCAGTCGGACGGGACGGGTTCACGAGCCACGGAGGCCCTGAAGGATCTAACACCAGCACTAAAACAACCAGCGTCTCCTCCCCCACTGTTTATCTGTGCACCTTGGTCTTGATTCTCGCTCTCGTATGAAAACAACCCTGAGGCCACAGCTTTCTCGCATCTCAAACTGGGAGCCAGGGTTCCACTACTTCCTGCTGGAGCTTGTGAGCTGACGCTACTGTGGCGACTGCTGCTTTTACAGGACGCTGTGCACATGGGACCTCCAGAGTTCTGCTTAGAACTCATAAATGGGTCAAAGGGAGACGTTTGTGCTGGTATGAAGGAGGCGGCTGAGTCACTTGTGATGACCTTGATCACTCAGCTTTCCGGGAACTGCACTTGCTCTAAACCCACAGACGAGCAAACACTGGAGCTGAGGATTTGGTGACTGGCTAATGATTTACTGGCTAAACCAGGCCACAAATGTTTAACTTCAACTAGACCAACATGGCTTTTGTTGGGAGTCATGCTGTACAACGTTCCAGCCACCAAGGTTCCGAACCTCAGGAGAACCGCAGCAGTGCCGTTGATGATTGGGCCGGGTTCCTTTAAACCCGAGGAGTCAGCGTGAACGCAGATGCAACCAGTGGACGCGAACGCCACGAAGGGAAATCTGTTTGTCTTGAAGGGCTGAGGCTGGATGAAGTTGTTCTGCTGTTGCCATAGCGACGGGCATCCCTGCGATGACAGGCTTGTTTCTGTTCTAGTCCATGTGGACAAACCTTGGTCTGTTTTCCTGAGCCCAGCATGTTGTTTTACTTTATTTATGAGTGTTGTTTTCTGCGACTCAGACCTTAAACATGTGACACGTGTAGAAGCACTCTCTGAACCTTCTTTTAGTTACCATTTAAAGAAATTGTAGATGTTGTTTTGGGTGCTGCTGCTGCATGTGATTCAACAGATGATTCATTATGCTTTAACTGAAGCCAGACGGGAGGAGAGCTCTGCTCCACCAGCGGCTCAGGAACCAGAACCAGAACACTGCTCAGCACCGAGCAGCTAAACGCAGCGGCAGTGATCTGAACACTGGCGCTGCTGGGTTCTGATTAGTGTGATGATCTGTCCATTAATCCTCACAGCTGGAGGCTGCGCTGTTGCCAGGCAGCGTCTTCTGCTTTTGGCTTATTGTTAAGGCTGAATTAGAAAGTGTTAATAGAATAATCTGCCTCAGCAGGAAGCGGCTGCATCCAGTGGCTGCTACAGTAACGCAGCCCTGAGCCTCAGACGCCAAACGCTCCCGGAGGAGTCAACATGCAGAGATGAGTCCAGTTCCAGTCATGACGACTTGGGCCGAAGGATTAAGGTCACTGCTCCTTTGGTGGAGCTGTACAGCTGTGAAGCCGTGAAGCCTTTCTGTGGTAGCAGCCACAGCCTGACTGACGGCCAACTTACAAATGTGATCCTCACTTAACACAGGAACAGGTTCAGCACTAGTGTAGAGACGCATGTGCTGTTGTGTTAGTGTGGGCTGATGGCGGAGGCTCCACTCGGTTGGAGTTTGAAGATAACATGACACGAGCAGTTTGACTGTTGTCTGAACCAAATGGATTCAAAACTTCTCATTTGCAGTTTGTGTGTTTGCTAAAACCTGATGAACTCCCATCCAGCGGCTCATTTCACCTGAACATGTCCTCAAACACTGAATCAGTCCCTACATTAAACAGAGAGAGCAGCTCTGAGGACTCATGAGCCCCAGAGTCTCACGTTCACAATGGGAATCTGTGCTCCGACCTCTGCGATGACCTTTGACCTGCTTTATACAGTCACTCACAGCGGTGGAACAAGGGAATCAATCAAGCTAATGGACCACTCGTCCTTATCACGACATGCTGTTTGTGTCATCACACGTTCTGTCGCCAGTAGAAACTCCCTCAGTTCACATCAGACACGTAAAAAGTAAAAAAATCACCACAAACTTGGATTTCAAATATTTTAATATTCAAAAATACTTCAATTTGGCTTTAGTACATCACCCACCCTGGTCCTTGTTAATACAGTGTAGTGTTAGGAAATGAAAAGTGCAGAATAGCCGCAGACTGAGGAAAGGCTACTTCAATGCTCAGAGAAAACAGTCCGACAGCCGGAGCCCCAACGCGTGTCCTAGTAGAGGAATAAAAACAGTCCAAGGCTCCGCGGCAGCAGCACTCAAACAGGCCCGCCCGTTCCTCCCCATCCCTTCACGCACGCCGCCTCCTCGTGCCCGTCAGCGCTTCTTCTTCTGCTTCAGCGACCTCCTCCTCCTCAGCACCATCTCGTACAGCTTGTCCATGCCCTCGTGCAGCCCCTCGCCTATGATGGCGCACGCCGGCTGCACGTGGTAGGCGGTGCCGGGGCCCAGTTCGTGCAGAGCCAGCTGCTTCTCCAGCTCGGCCACCGGCAGAGAGCGCGGCAGGTCCTGCTTGTTGGCGATGACCAGCAGCGGCGTGCCCTGGTTCTCCGCGAACTTGGTGACTTTGTGCAGCTCGGTCTTGGCCTCCTCCAGCCGGTCCACGTCCACGGAGTCCACCACGTAGATGATGCCGTCGGTGCAGCGGCTGTAGGACTTCCACAGCGGCCGCAGCTTCTCCTGCCCCCCCACGTCCCAGAAGTGGCAGCTGATGCCCTTCGCCGAGCCGTTGCTCAGCTTGATTTTCTCCGTGTTGAAGCCGATCGTGGGAACCGTGTTGACGAATTCGTTGAATTTCAGTCTGTAAAGGACCGTGGTTTTGCCTGCGGAGTCCAAGCCCAGCATGACGATGTGCAGAGACTGGAAGGCAGCGATGTTGGAGAAGCTGTTGCCCATTCTGGCGTGTTCGTTCCCGCAGATGAGCTGAGCAGGGGAACCGGCCCGATCCCGCGAACCCGAACCGCTCGGTGCTCAGACCCGGAGCATGAATCCTGGTTTCGGGCTGAAGGACGGGTGTCCGGCGCCGCGCCGCGGCCTCAGCAGCAGCAGCGCACGCGGGGCGCCGTTCATTAGTATTCTCCTCGCGCGCTCGAAGCCATTTAGAAGCGGACAAACTCCGGAGTTCAAACGCTCCTTCGGGACGGGGTGGGCGGTGTCGGTGCCGGGCAGCGATGCTCACGAACCTGCAGCGGCCCGACGTGGTCCCGCGGTCCGCGGCTGTCCTTGGGAATCACGCATACGTCAATTCAGGACTCGGACGGGAAGCAAAGTCCACGGACGAGCCTCGGGTCGGTGAGCGGTTCCGTTCGGACGCTCCGCTCCTCGCGGTCTGTGCAGCTGCTCCGGCGGAAGGTTGAGAAAACAAGAGCGCAGAACGAGAGGCGGCCTCGCGACGCTCCGCCCCGCGGGACGCGAGCCAGCTGCACGAGCAGCGGCCGACGCTGCGCGTGCCGCACGCTGCACGCAACTTCCGCTGCGATTAAAAAAAGCTTTGGCTGTAACTTTAATTTAGCACAGAAAATTAAACGAAGATGTTATAATATACCCAAACACACGTCTGTTGCGTTAGATCTGGTGACGTAGAAGAATAGATTCATGGACAACAGCGCCCCCTGCAGGTAACGGTGCAAAACAGCAGATCTTATTTAAAAACAAAGCTGACAATAAAAAACATCCTTTACATGCGATGTAGTAAAAACCACATGACACGATGTTCATCCGTGATGCAGCTCTGATCAGCAGTTACTACTCATTTCCATTTATTCGTGTCCAGTCGTTCCTGTATCTGATCAGCCAGTCAACACGTTGAACACGCAGTCTCTCCTGATGCAGCGGACGCCGCCGCCTTCCTGCGGCTCTGGTGCTCTTTGGTTTAGAGACTGCTCCCTCTAGCGTCTGCTCTCTGAAGTGTCACGCTGGTCCACAGCCTGAAGCCTGGCGGAGGCAGCTTCCATCCAGCAGGTGGCAGAGTCTGCCAGGAAGACACGTTCCCAGTCCAGGAGCATCCCTTCATTCCAGCAGTAGAAACAAGCAGTGAAGGCTCAGAGCTGAGCGATGATGATGAGCGATGACCATCTTTACTTGAACACACTTCACAGTAACAACACGCCAGCTGCATTGGCGCGCGCTCCTTCCTCCTTCGCCCGGTGAGGACTCCTGCAGCAGCATCACCACCGTTCACACACATTCTGCGCTTACTTCCTGAAGCCTGATTCATGTCCAAGGACCACACGTCATGTACTTAGCAAGGCTAAACAAGCTCCAGACAGTGATCAGTCTTCTCTCTCTCTATTGTTGTTGTGAATCTTTAAGGAAGCCTTTAAAACACAGCTACACAGGAGGTGGCGCTGACAACAAACAGTCCAGTCTTTGAGGAAACCTTTTCACCTCCTCTCTCATGTGTCAGATGCCTTTTGGCAGCTTGTCACTCAGTCCTAGTGTTCGTAAGGTGCTGACGTGGAGTCAAACCTTCAGAACGAGCGTGTCTGTTTTTAGCATCACAGCTGTAACAGCTGCTTCTCTCAGCTCCTGTCATTCGCAGTCCGGGGCCGTTCTGCCGGTTCCTTTGAGCTCCCCTTCGCGTTGTTGGACAGATCGGCACCCGCCATGTTTCCTGCACAGTCCATCCTGGGGCCGACTCCCACCTCCTGACTGCCCAGGGGGAAACGCTGGAGGTCACAAAGTGTAGCCTAAAACCTGGCTTCCTGATTGAAGCTTGAGTTCTGCCCTGAAAGCCGCAGGCCTGCGACTCATTTAGCATGATTTCACAGCCAAAGACAGCGGTTGCATCACTTGTCTGTCATGAATACTGCAGGAATATTTTCTACAGTCTTTGTCAAAACTGAAGGAAAAAATGAAAGGTTTGAGAAGTGCAAACACTTGAGGGTCATTAGTCGCGTGGATGTGGTTCAGCGTAGCAGGAGCCTCGAGGAGGAGACTTTGAAGTCTGCAAAGAGACAACAGCCCTGATATGACGGCACCTTTCATCAGGTCCTTCATAGATCACTGATTCCTCCCTGTCCCCGAGAATAAGACCAACATTTGTTTTATCTTCATTATTCTTTCATAGCTCATGAAACATTAAACGAGAGAGACACTTTCATTCATGCTACAGCATTTAACAGAAAGCAGCTGAGCGCGTGGAACCCCTTCTCACAGACGTGACCCAGTTACAGCTCAGTGTGTGAACGTTTAACATCTTCAGACCTCAGACCTCTGCAGCCGAAGGAGGCCAGATCCACACGCCCTCCGGATCCACGAGGACAATGAGGAGTCTGGAAATGACAAACATCTGGTTTACAGGCAGACGATTGGCTGCGAAGACGTTCCTCCGTATCTCCACTCTACAGAACATAAAGCCTTTGATTTCTCACAGTCTGAACCTTTATTAACAGTCTTTGAACTTCTCTGTTGGTGTCTGAGACCAGGAAACAGAGAACAGTCTCTGTCTAAATTCTGTTAAAGTAACTAATTAACGCCTCTTTAAAATAAAAAAAGCTGACAAGTGAAATGACTAATTATTAATTTTACCCTCAAAGAAAGGGGATGAAACTTGTTAATTACTGCTGCTTTAGGTGTCGTCATGCTGAACTGGACTAAATGGAATTTACCAGGACAAAGGCCTTTAAACAGTGTTGCTTATTTACACGGACGCAACAAACATCAGTGGTTCCTCGTCCACGTGTCTCAGGTTCAGGCAGCTGCTGATGGAGCGGCCATGCTGCTGTTTGCCGTGTGCTGCACAGAGCGTCGTCCCAGTCCACGGACCTCTGGGCTCCGTCTTAATGGCCTCTTCAACCAGCGTTTGGGAGATAAAAGCGTCGCTCAACATCACAGCCTGTGCCGAGGTAAAGTGGAAGCTGACAGCGTCTGTGAAGAGAACATCTGGACTCTGGAAGCCCCTCAGATGAAAAAGCAAGCGGTGCTGGTGCAGAATGAAAGCGCCAGACGTGATCAGAACTCCACTTTCATGCTTCACATCTCGACTCGAGGGCTTTTAGTGGAAGTGGAGAGATGTTTGTTTGTATGTTGTGCATTTCTGCAAGCTCAAGTCAAAAACAGTCAGTTTAATATGATGTGTCATAATTCAGAATGATCAAAGTTACTGTGTGTTAAAGTGACGCTGGCAGAGACGTGTGGGAGTGTCTCAATTTGTTTTAGCCCAGAAGAAATAAACTACAAGAGTCTGTGGTGTCAGCTCTGAGCAGCAGCTTCTCTGTCTGGACTCCTGCAGAGAAATAATGTTCCACACATTCACATCAAAGCACGCGAAGAAATAGTCATTGACTACACGTTCAAATCTCTGTAGACTTTAATTATGTTTGGATCCAACAGGTCATGGAAAGTTGGCAACAGTAAAGAAAACCCACAAACCGAGGTCTCCCTTCATTTTGAACCTTTTTTTTTGACAACAGGACTAATTCATTCCATGAACAGAGCCGGGACACAAGCAGCAGCAAAGGCAGATTCAGCAGCCACATCAAAGCGGTGCAGCCTCAGCGGAGGCAGGTTCCTGCCATCGCTGGCTTCCTGACCTGCAGACACACCACCCAACTTCATTAACACCTCAGGTCGGATGCTAATTGGAAATAGTGATGGAAAAATGAAACGCTGCAGGTCACGGCTAAGGACAACAACAACGAGCAGGAGGTGGGAGAAAATCAAAGGCTCGTGTGAACACGTGTTTGCTCCTTACACACAAATAGAAAACAACAGATCTCCTTTTGCTCATTAGCTCAGACAGCAAGCAAACCCTTGAAAACAATTCTCATGACGATTTGATGGACAGAGTGTCACACAAACTAATATATATGCTCAGCATCCACTTTATGAGGAACCAGGTTCTAATTTCCCAGTTTTTAATTCAATAATGCTACTGTATATTGAAGTCAACTGAACCAATGGACCGTACTGTATATTATGCTGAAACGTGCTGCTGCTCATAGTCACGGTTGGAGCCTTGAGCAGCAGCTGTTCCTGTTGTCTTCATCTCCATGTTTGGGATTAAAGCTTGAAAAGACAAATTAGTCCCATCTCACACACGTGACATGTGGAGAGTCTCCATGAGCTGCTGCTACAACCAGAACCTGAGGTTTCACTGCTGCTGCCACCAATACGAGACGCAGGCGCTCCTGCTACGACGCCCTGATTTCAACAAATGGGGCAAAACCTGTGGTAGATCGGGTGAGTCTGTGCAGGTGGAATATCAGCAGCCATAATATCTAGGCGTTCTCTGGAAAAAGAGTTTCCCAGAGTTTTGTGGATTGGATAAAGAGAGACTTCCTGCATGGAGCAGTAAATGAAGGAGGACCCGACTCGTAGGGAACCGCGCTGCACCCGCGTCCTGTCTCGTCCTCACGTCTGCAGGAGCCACGTCTTCACATCGCTCACTCATTACCTCGCTCCTCTCTCTTTTCTCTAGTCCCTCTTTGTCTCTCCTCCTCACTCACACAAACACACAAAGGTTGCCGTGGAGACCAGCATGCTGTGCTCTGGGGGTTGCCATGGCGCCACTGTTTACTAGGAGCAGAGCGTTTTGTCAGCACATTGGTTGTTCTGCTGTTTCTTCCCCAGCAGCACACATCAATAAAACAATTACGTTTTTTTGCCCGTTGAATGCAGCACGACGCATTTACGGACTCCTGAAATGGATCATGATGATGGACAGAGAGGACGAGTGGGATGTGGGTGACACTAGGCGAACGCGCTGGGCTCAGATGATCTATGAGCTGATGATAAGAATGAAAACAATGGTGGAGCGGCTGTGAGTGCCAGGCAGAGCGCCTGAAGGATTCTGATGAGAAACAGCATTCCGGCCCAGATATGAAGGAAAAGCCATTTATCACTCATGATGTTTAGACCATAAAATGATGCTACTGAGTGCATCATTACAAGGCAGTGAGGTAGAAGACACATCGACTAATATTACTTGACTCTTTCAGATACAACCAAGAAAGAATGAGCAATCTTTATATTCAAAGCCACAAGTAGTTGATTCTTAGTCTGAGAGCGTGTATGGATTTTCCAACAGGACTGTGGGTCCTAGAGACAGAAGCCTGGGTTTATGTCCACGAAGACAAATGTCCAAAAGAAGAGACATATGATCATTAAACAGGAGCAAATGGCCCCTCGTTGTGTTGGTCATTTTGTGTGTGGTGGAGTCGTTCACAGGAGGGAGAGGTCCTTTCATGGAGCCTTTTACCTCATGCTTGATCCAAAGGTGACAGCGAACTGTTCAATTCTGTTCTGCTGCCGATGAAAGGCAGAGATTTACTTTTAAGCCGCTCTCCAGTGTAACACTGAAAAAATGCCCTTATCTCTGGCAAACTTATCCTCCTTGAAAGCAGGTGGGTTTCAAACTGAAGAGGTTACCTTGGAGACAAACGCCTCACGTCATCCAGTGTTGTCAAAAAAAGAGAAATAACGGGAGGAAAGGTGAAGGCAGCCTTCACTGAGCTGCTATCAGTTACACTCCCTCACACACACACACATGCAGCCACTTTACCTTCCCTGAACATAGGATTCAGATTAAAACCTAGTGGTGAGTGAATCGATACTTTGATCATAACAGCCGGACAAACGTGTTGCAGACTAGCTGTTAACTTACAGATGCCCCGAAGTAGTGAAGAAATGATCTTTCAACATCACTAACTGTGTGTTTGGTGAACCTGGATCCTCATCACCTTGTTCAATTTGTGAAGTCCAAGGCTAAAAATATAAACAAATATAAACTAAAAGAAATCATATGATTATTATGAGGAGGGAGAAAACAGAGGACACACGCTGGATGCTTCTGCTCATCTCCTCACTAGACCTCGTCTCACACAGTGGGAACACAGCGCAGGCTTTGCTCTGCAGAGGGGACACAGTGCTGAGTGCACAGAGAGACGGCCTCCCTGCCAGGTTTCGATCTTACTCCCCTTTCTCGTCCGAGAACTGCTCTTAGAACAAACAAGCTTTTGTTCCGCTCGTGTCAGCAGAGACACAAACTCCTGCTGCAGGACCAATGTGTTCATCATCAAGTCGAACGCTGCAGGCAAAGGAGTCCGTGTAGAACTCAAAACACTGAAGCACAGTCTCACATCAATTACTGTTGAAGCCTATAGTCTTTCAATGTACAACTCACAGTTAATCCTGTGTATTAATCCCCTTGTTGTGTTTTGGGTAGATTCAAATCTTGTGTTCTTGTTTAGTTATTATTTACTTTAAAAAGAGAGTGATTATTTTCTTGTAACAGGCACCAGATGCACAGCGGGAGGTATTTATAATAAAGGGTTATCCTTTAGAGAGCAGCAATGTGTTCCGTAAATACAAGCAAGACAAAGGCAGGTCACTGATGCCTGACAAAGAACAATGTCCGATAAGAGTCAAAATAAACACTTGAGCTGGTGAAGCCAAATATGTTTTCATGTGGAGAGACAGGAAAAGCAGTTAACAAAATAAGAGCCACAACAGGAAGTTGCTGATCGTGACATCTTATTTCTGACTATAAACGTGGTGCTGCAGTTCCTGAACCAAAGTGCAACAACACTTTTCTACAGATATAACAAGTAACTAGAAATTCAAAGAGGGTGTGGTAGGACTATAGCGGGTATATAATATATATATATAGATTAGAAGCACACACTCATTCAAAAGATATAAAGAAGATTAAAAGAAGATTTACAGAACAAAAGTACAAACTTAGGTTCTCTTTCTTTCCCAGGACACACTCCTCTGTAACAACCCGTTATTCTGACAGTCCTCAACTGTTCTCCTCCCATGAAACCTTGGATGATGGAACCCACAGTCACTCGGCAACGCCGCAGGCCTGTGTCAATGCAAACTTAGTGCCCGCTGTTAGGCAAGTATGTACTTACAAACTGTGCGTAGTCGTGGTATTTGTGGTAACTGTTCTGTTGTTGCTTGTTGTTGCTGTGCTTTTCTCTCTCTCTCTCCTCTCACCCCAACCAGTCGAGGCAGATGGCCGCCCACATCCAGTCTGGTTCTGCTGGAGGTTTCTTCCTCGTTAGAGAGGGAGGTTTTCCTCTCCACTGTTGCTGTCAAATTAAATGCTTGCTGTATGTGGGATTTGTTGGGTTTAGTTGTGTGAGGTCTCACCTCAAATTAACTCTCTACCTTGTAAGGTAGAGAGTTAATTTGAGTTAATTTTTGTTAAGCTAAGCTAAAAACATTAGCTAGCGACACACTGCTATTATAGCTACTGTAAATACGCTAATGGCAAGTAGCATCTAGATTCCAGTTACCTTCTGTAAGTCACGTTATGTCCGTTACAAGCTGGCTTCAAGCTGAACATCATCACCGGCATGAGCACAACTACTCCCAGAAGTGACTACAACTGTCCCACAGCTCATCTGCTCCAACGGGTCTCTCTGGCCACTATTGCGTCTTCTCACGCCCCGCCCCTTCACCTCTGATTGGGCCAATACAACGACAGCAGCCAATAGAAAAACAGGGCCCTTAAGATGGACAACCTGAAGCTCGTGGGGAGGTAGTCACGTTCACCTTTACAGCAAACAAACTATTTTAAATTAAATTAGCTTTATTGGACAGCAACAAAACTGCGTTTTGAACCTTTTCACATTCAACCTTTTAAAGTTGGTGTTAGACAATGTTAAATGCTGAGTGCTAGATATCGAACATTTAATTTTAACATTTTAACATTTACTGTGTACATTTAACAGATAGATAAAAGGTTTTGCTTTATGGACCTCTTTTAACAAGTTCAAACAAGTGTCAGTGAGACTAGATCTATTTAACTCACACCCACAGAGACGAGTAGGTATTAGTGGGGTGAAAGACTGAAGTCCTTCAGAAAATGGTTCCATCAAGGCTCTGAGGCTCTTTGATAAGTGGTTCATCCAGACGTTGACCTTTTCTTGGTGCTGCTGCAGCGCTGAGATGACACAATAAAACAGAATGACTCCCATCACTGAGCTGTCACAGTCTGAGCTGTGGTTCAGTGACTGTGAGTTTAGTGATGGAGCCGTGTCTCCTCACAATCCACAAACACCATTACTTATTTAAATAATGCCAGAGCAACAGAATGAATAGAGCCTCGCCACAGGTCTTCAGGACTCCAGCTTCCGCTCACAGAATCCATTAGCAGCTACTGTAAATTCTCACATTTATCTATTAACCTTTACATGTCAACTAAGAAGTTTTTAAACTAAACGTTGAGTTTGTGACTTGAGATAAAGAGAAGCAGGTCACGTGCTTCTGCACGGCCCGAACTGATTTCCTTCTTTGTGCTCATCGCTCAGAGGCAAATTTAGAAACAGCATTATGGAAATGTTTCATTCAGTGAGTAGATGGATAGAGACACAGAGTAGGCGCCGCTGCTGTGAAGAACAGGGGCTGTTCTTTTAGCATTTCCCATTCTGCCCTGTACAAATTGAAACCTGCAGGTAATCGGACAATTTAACAATAATCTACTGAAACGTGACACATAATCGTCTGTAAATTAAAAAGAAATTCTTTTGCAGGCGAGAGCCTTAAGCCCAATAAGCAGCCTGTTAAAAGGCAGAGCAACGCCCCGAGATGCTGAGGATGACAGTGAGAAGTCAGGGTGTTGAGCAGGACCCTGAGCCTCCTGTTTGCACAGCTTATGTCTGGATTGTGAGGCTGCTGCTCCGGAGCCCCGTCACCCTGGGGGAGCTCATTACCAGCTCTGCAAGCTGGGATTTGAAGCATGTCAACCCGTACTCCGCTGTAATTAATTCCACTCCTTTTGGCTCTTTTTTTCTCCTCCATTAATCTGTGTATTTAATTAAGCTCTGCTTGCTTTAACAGAACAAGAGGCAGAAAAAAAGATGGAGACCAATAAAAAGATGGAGTGGGGAAAAAATGTAAGTTCGTGAAGAAGAAGCAGGTGGAAAACTAACCAGCAGGAATGTTGGTTCAGCACATGCTACTAAACTAGACTGAAACAGACTCATGTAGTGGGATTTTCTATTCCATTCTTATGAATCAGGTGAGGGCAGCCTGTGTTCAATGTGATTTGATGGTTTGATGGTGTGTTACAATATGGGACAGTAAAAAACATGTGATCTGTTGTTGGAATATGTGTCAGTGAGTACGTGTGTGACTGGTGATTTGTCCTGTTGGAGTCTGAACGGGGACCTTGGTCATACGCCCCCCCCCCCCCCCCCCCCCTCCACTTCCTGTCTTCCCCTTTGCTGCTGTCTTTGAAAATAAAGGCAGACATATTCCTGCCCATCGATAATGTGGATGTGGGCCGAGCGCTTGGCCTGATCCAGCTGGAATCCTTATTCCGACCTCCAGGGGGGCGCTGGTGCTGGTGATACAGCGATGCTGGGTCTACTTTGCAGCCTGTAGCAGTTTGATCCCTTGAACAGAGGCCGTGGCGATAAGCTGACAGGCTGCTGCAGGTCATCAAGCCCAATAAGCTGCAGAATCCTCCTGTGGTTCTTGTCATTCTGCACCGACCTCACTCTGCCTCCACTCAGGAGCTTCACTAAACTCTCTGTCTGTGTCTTATTCCCCAATAACCGTCCATGACACGTTTTCCCAGACTGTGAATTCTCTCTGGTGTTAAACAGGGACGACTGATAATGAAACACGATGACCTGTCACTGTGGTTCCAGGCTGAATGTGCATGTTAAGCGTTGATGGTGATGAAAACAGATGCGCCTGGACCAACAGCATGTACAAATATTAACATTTTATTTGGACCTTTTCACAAATGTATGCAGTCACAAAAAGAGGAGGTCAGTCTCACAACGCGGTGTTACAGCATCACAGGCTGTGGCAGAAGCTGTGATGTGTCGCCAACAGAAGTGGACTGAGCAGGTTTTGGCAGGTTTTTGACCAGGACAGAGGAGCCACAGGCAGGAGGTGAGTGGATGAGCTTCAGCTTAATGGAGGAGGCAGGTGACGAAAAGAAACACAAACAGCAACTTGCTTCTTTTAACCGTATCACACAGATCAGCTGATTGAATTAAGTCTGATTATGACACATTAATAGTTTTAACAGAAAGAAGCCAAACATATTCAGTTTACAGTCATTCGACAGAGAAACGCAGAACACTTCCTTTTTTAATTCATGATAGCAGAGATGAATAAATGATTCATGTCTGTAGCGTCAGGCTTTAAAGACAGACAACAGGATATTTGGATCTGGACTGAGCAGGACCACAGAGAGAACCTGAAGAAGACAAGTAAATTCATTCTTCTGTCTGATGCAGTAATAAATAGAACAGATCTGACACAGCTGTGGGACTAAAGGTACAGCCTCTATGTTTCTTTCACTGTTTTCCACAGATTTTAACCAAAAGTGTCCAAAGTGTTGCTTTATAAAACGCTGTGCCATAATAAGAGTACAAAAATACATAACTATGCAAGACAGGAACTATTAAAAGAGTCAGTGAACAGTGCGCGCTCCGCCCGGCATCGGTCAGGGAGGCGGCGCTGGGGGCGGAGCCGGGGGCGGAGCCACAGGAACAGTACAGCAGTAGTGGCCTTGCGAGCGAGTGGGGCTCAGATGGCGTAGTCGTCCTGAGCAGCCGGGCTGAAGGCGGAGCTCCGCAGCGCGTCCAGGCAGTTGACCAGGATCAGCGTGCCCGTCAGGTGCTTCCAGCGCTTGGTGATGGGGTTCTTCATCTTGTCCAGGCCTAAGTGCAGCTCCTGGATCACATCCCTGTAGCTGTCGCCGATCTGAGCCGCCCACGTGACCAGGAAGTCGTAGGCTGGCTTCCACATGGCCTGCAGAGCCCACACGTTCAGTCAGAGACACACGGAAAGGTTTTTGAATATCTGGCTCACACTCAACAAACCTAGTGTGTGCTGAAATCCCCTCACATTTGCATTGATCTCACCTCACTGTCCACCACCCCGTTCTTGTCGCGGTGCGGCGCCTCGTAGGCGTCCATTTGCTGGCGTGAAACCTTGGCCAGCCTCTCAGCCAGCTCCCTCCAGCGCCCGGCCAGCTCCACCGCAGTCGTCAGCAGGACAAAGTCCATGACTAGTCTGGCCACGAGCCCCTGACAGTCCAGCTTCAACAGAGCCTGCACAGAAAGGACACGGACACTTGAAAAGCACGGCCTGAAGGGAGGAAGGGAAGCGGCCATGTCCGGGTCCCTGTGGGAAAGAAGATTCAGATGAGGTGTGACTGGAAGTCAGAGGACAGCAGAGGACGCTTCAGAGCCTGGGGACAGACTGAGAAACACACAGGTTTCATTCCACTGGCTTTATCCTGTGTTATTTTCCACAGCCTGCCTCCTCAATCCCCCTGCAAATCTCAGCTTTGTGCATTTTTCACATGCTTTCTGGTGGAAGTAGAAATAAGAGCCAGGCGTTGCCAACAGCAACACTCCAACGGAGCCAACAGAGACACTGAGCAGATAGAGACGCATAAGGACAGCAGACTTAAATGAAGGGGTGGGGCCTTTAATGAAGGGGTGGGGCCTTCAATTAAGGGGTGGGGCCTTCAACAAGGGGCGTGGCCTTTAATGAAGGGGTGGGGGCTTTAACGAGGGGCGTGGCCTTTAATGAAGGGGTGGGGCCTTTAATGAAGGGGTGGAGTTACAGGCCCCACTCAGGAGGAAAACTGGTGGCTCCTATTTGTTTCTCACTGGTGTGGACTCAAGGCCGGTCGCTCCCATCAACAGCTGCAGACTCAAGCTATTTGCAAATTCAAAAGTACTACATGCAAATTCACTGCTGTGTCACAGACAATTGTCCCTCAAATGACACGTAACACTAACATGGGAACAACCTGGTGGAAGGATTTCAATCAATGAGCATCAGAAAAAATACACAGGCAAGAAAAATAAGACAAAAAGGATCAAACCACTGCCTTTAAAACAACATCCTCAAATGTATCCTCCTGTTCCTAAACATGTTCCCCTGACAAGAAACCATGTTCTGACTCTTGCATTCAGACCCACGTGCAGGAATGTGTGGAATGACAGGACACGAGGGGGGAGGGGGGAGGAATGCGGACGCCATGCGGCAGCAGCCTCGCTCCATCTGAGGATGAGGTGAACACAGCCTTGGACCGATGGGAACCACGCTCCGCCACCAGGCCAATGACATTAATCACACACAGTTGCTTTGGTTCTTCTGTTTCCTCGCTGTAAAACAATGAGGGGACACTTCCTGTTTTACTGCTGCCCTGGTCTATCACAGGTCAAATGAGTTGCTTGGCAACAGTATCGCACTCTTCATCCTGAACAATGCATGTGATCGGACCGTCGATAAACAAACAGCGGTTCCTGGTTCTAGTCCCTCCAAACGTCAGCTGGTCCAGATCATCTGATCAGTGGGCTTCTCTCACAGCCGATGAAGGGGCTCGGCAGCAGCCGGGGTCCAGCGGGTCACACCCGCCCGTCGCTGCTCCCTGAGTCATTCTGTGAAGCAGCACTGGAGGCTGAGCGTTCGATGGCGCGTCGTAAAGTGTTTATCGCTGAGCAGTGTGCGCCGAGCCTCTGGGCTGATGTTAAACTAATAGGTGCGCTGCTGTAGATGGAGCCGGGTGCACTGTCATTACTGCAGTTTAAACAGCCTCCCCACAGTGTGACTCTGCCGAGGGAATTAAATGCTGCGCTGTGTTTTCTGAAATGTCAGCTGGACGGGTTGTAGGACCAGTGTGTGTGTGTGTGTGTGCGTGTGCGTGTGAGCGTGTGGTTGTGTGTGAGCATGTGTGTGTGTGTGCATATGTGTGTGCGCGTGTGTGTGAGCGTGTGTGAGCATGTGTGTGTGTGTATGAGCGTGTGTGTGTGTGAGCATGTGTGTGTGTGTGCGCGTGTGTGTGTGTGAGCATGTGTGTGAGCGTGTGTGAGCATGTGTGTGTGTGTGTGTGTGTGTATGAGCGTGTGTGTGTGTGAGCATGTGTGTGAGCATGTGTGTGTGTGTGTGTGTGTGTGTGTATGAGCGTGTGTGTGTGTGAGCATGTGTGTGTGTGCGCGCGTGTGCGTGTGTGTATGAGCGTGTGTGTGTGTGAGCATGTGTGTGTGTGTGTGCGCGTGTGCGTGTGTGAGCTAAATGCCACAGAGTTTGTTTTACCAGCTCAGCAGTCAGCGCCGTGGAGCCGTCACCCCCCCCCCACGCTGCATAAATCATCAGCTTGTCAAAACGAGCAGAAAATTCAGGCTGACGCATTTTCAGAGATAACGTTGATGCGGGGACGAAGCGGGAGGTTCAATCATGGCTGCCGTTACACACTCGCTCTCTGTCCCTCCACCGTCTGAGGGGATGGCAGCATGAACCTCTTGGTATGGCGAGCACTCGTGCTTTTGATAAATGACTTGTTTCTTATGTCGTCCCATTTCTGTTTCTCCACTCAGCTACAAACAGACACTCAATATCTCCCCTTCAATCTCCTTGTGATTATTTTTCTATCCCATCTTCATTTTCCATCTGACTTCCTCCACCTTTTCCCATTTTCAGCCTCTAATCTCCGTCTCAGCTGCTCCCTGGCTTTGCAATTTGACTTTTTTTTTTTCTTTTTCCAGTTCAGCTCGAAACCGACGTTCTGATCTGGTTTGTTATGAACCAGCCTTAAAGAGCAGAACCTGCAGCAGGGGAATCCTGGGAGAGATCAAAGATGGTGTCTGCAGGCTGGGACTTCTGATCTTCTCCTTCTCTATTTACTGTACTTGCACATTCCCAAACAGCGTGAGCGATGTGTTGTTCAGTCAATTATTCCAAAAGCAGCAGTTCGCCACACCCAAACACTGAAGGAGACCAAAGGAGGAAGCGAAGGGAAGGGAAGGAGGAGAAGAGGAAGGAGGCAGTGGAAAAATATGCTCGGCTGTGTTCAAAAATGGCAAAGCAGGGAACAGATCACACATAGTCCTCCGCTTGAAATAGGATGTTATTATTATTATTGTTAATATTCCCAGGCTCTATCAGCTACACTGATGTCACTGAGAATAATTCAGAGGGGTCACACTGTGCTGAAAATCCCCTTCACCACAGAGAAACAAGCAAAGTTCCACCTCTGCGGCTTCAAGATGTTATTAAATCTGCAGTGGATCCTCTGATGTCTGTGTGCAGCCAGAGCAGGCTTTTCCCTGGCGCTTCACTAACAGAAGCTTAAAGAGATTCAGGCGGGAGATGCAGAAGACAGACAGAGAGCAGGGGCAGGAAGCCACGCTCCGTTACACTTCTGTACATGATCAAGTGATCAGTCAATCAGTGAAGGACGGATTCTAGAAAAGTGTTTGTTTTAATGGGAACATAGAACCACGTTTTGGCCACAGTCCATTAAAATGTGGATTTGGGAGAAATTTACCATTTCCTGTCAAACAAAGAGCAGCAGGACACTAAGACAAGGCAGCGATGGGCCGGTCGCAACTCGCTCCTCATTCTTCACTGTGTGACGACCTGTAGAGGCCTGTTAGACGGCACTGCACTCCCTCCTCCTCCTCCCCGAGTCCAAACTCCCCTACGCTTTATATCCATCACGTGATGTTCATGCAGAACCACAAACTTTGAACACGCCCAGTTTCCTGTACAGCATCTGACGTAAGACGTGTCAGTGGTAAACTGAGCTACAACAGCTGTGATGTCAACACTGCAGATTCAGTGCAGACGTGTGGCCCGAGCGAACGAACGCCACAGCGTGTGGAGGTTCCTGTAGAACCAACAACTCAATGTGAAACGTCAAATGTCAATCACATGTTGGATGTGAAATCCCAGCTTTGCTGTTGCTTTGACTACAGGCGCCTGCAGGTCCACAAGTAGAGCTTCTGTTTCACTTCTGAACAATGAAGCAGGAAACATCTGCAGACGCAACCTGGATCACTTCCACCATCCGCTGACAACAAAGCTCCTCAGAACAACAAGCCTGGCAGCAGTCCTTCAGGTACGATGGAAGATGATTCATACGGCAGTCGTCCTCACACAGATGAGTACAGCAGCCCGTCGCTATTATAAATGTGCTGAATAATTCAATGAACGATTTCAGGTCACATATCAGATAAATGACACATTCAGGTCCAGACCGGCTCAGCGAAGCAGGATGATGAGCCACATGCATGGCTCAAAGTCACTTTCTATCCCAGTGTGTCTAAAGTCCAAGCCTATTCCTGTCGCAGTGACGACTCAGGACCGTCTGAGCTTCGGTCATTCAAAGGTTCCCCATCATTAACATTAAACATCCTAGTCAGTCTAACACTGTGCCAGGCAGCAGTTCTGTATCATTCTGTGTCTGCTGCTGATCCGGCTCTCCGCCACGCAGCCATAACTAATGCAGGTTTCTGGGAGTTATGGGTTTTAAAAGGAGGAAGAGCACAAACAGTCGTGCTAAATATACAGCGTCCATTCACCGCATTTGGCCCGTTTCTCCAGCGACAGTCAGAGCAGACACTGGAACACAGAGCAGCCGGGCGCTGCAATCACCCAGCTTTTGATTTGGTTCTGTCTTCTAAAAATAGACGCCCGTCCATGTCAAATGACACGACGGCAAATCATGAGAGATTGTTCAGCCTGACACAGAAGCGGTTCGTTTGAAAGAGGGGAAGAAGATGAGGATATCATCTGACGTCTGTGGACTCACACACATGAAAACGATCCAGAGGACGGAACGCTGACAACGCAAAGCTGCTGCTTTGTTCGCCACAGAAACCAGTGGTTTGTGTAAACCTGGTACAAATAACAAAAAAGCACGTCTATATTCAGAAAATGAAGTGCACTCTGCTAACTTCTATAAAGGGCATATTTTATTTCCATACTGCAGTTTCTCCATCTATAAATGGTTCTAAAGTGGTGTTTACAGCCTCCCTTAAATTACAGTGTTACTTCAGCCGTTGGACGTCGACGACCTCTGACAGAGACTCTCAGGAGCAGATTCTGCTGACAGAGGAACAAAGTGTAAAATCACTGGTATAAATGCACTTGGGAAAACTTCCACTCTCTAAAAGGCTGTTATTCCAAACTGGAACATAAAATAAAATGAAAAAGCTACGTTTTATGGAGCATTAGGCCGTGAGCATAACTCAGACTGGATATAATGTTTAAGAGTCCAAGCGTCTCAGGATGAGAAACCCGACTGCTGCCGGAGGCAACGCTGAAAAGCCCCGTTTCCGAAAGCGAGAGCTGTCCTGCGCATTTACATTCACTGTGAATCCAGCTCAGCATTTTGGAAAGTGAAGAGGAGCTGAGGAGAAGCACGCTTTGGCTGCAGTGGATGCTCTAATCCGCTCCTGTTTCCAGTAACTGCACTAACCTCGGCTGTGGTTCCATCCGTAGCATGACTCATACAGTCTCACTGAGCTGTTTGTGTTGTTTTCCCTCCAAGGGCTTTGATTCATCAAGATAAATATGACAAACCTAATTAGATTCATAGGATTACACCTCTATAAGCACATGAACACGGACCCCACCCCTGAAACTCCACTGCCCTGTGTCAGGACTGAGCTTTGTGCTACAGGTTTCGACTTCGCTGCCTACACAGCAGATATCGACTGTACTCCCAGCAGACGTATCAGGCCGGAGCGCAGCCTGGAGCCTGAAGCAGTGCTGGGCAGTTAACAGGAGAAAGGGGGAACTGTGCTGAGAATCCAGACAGGCGCCATGTAAAGGAGGAAGGACAAAAACATTTAAAACACGCTGGGACTATTTGCATTTTCTCAAATCAGTGGTTCGGACAATTTGCTAAATCACTGGAGGAGGCCACGACTGTGACTTACCATGAGGAGCTCTTTCTGAAACGACTTCCTGTCTTTGCTCTCTGTGTTGTTGCAGTCTTCCTTCAGCTTCTCCAGCACCGATGCAACCTTCTCAGGTTCGCTGTCCAGCTCTGTGCGGCAGAAATGTGTTAAGGGAAGGTTGACGTATCCCAGGGCGTCTGCGAAAGCCCGCCAGTTGCCGATGTTCTCCATGAGGATAGTTCGTACTGAGGCGTAGATGTAGGTGAGGAACTTGCAGGGCTTCAGGATCTGCTCTAGCAGCAGTGAAGTCGTGAGTTCGGGCCCAGTGAAGTAAATAGGCTTCACTTTTCCAACTACTAGCACATTCTTTGCATGGACGAGTCCCATTTTGCCCTGATAATATCCAATGTACCACTCCTTTGTCCACAACTGGCCCTTCAGCTTGATCTTCTCCTCACTCAACAGCGCAACAAAGTCTCCTTTTTTGTACTCAAGCAAGTACTGATTTTTTGTTTGCCGGATGACAGTTTTGATTAACTTGCCAAACCTAAGGTTATTTATCCTCCTGTCTTGAAAAACAGGGTACTTGGTGGCGATGGCAAGAGGAGACAAGACAATCTTCCCGACTTCCTTCTTCTTCAGGAAGCGCCGTTGCACCGATGTCTTTGGGCCGGCTTTGGGTGGTGGAGTTGGCGTCTGGACACAGAACTGAGCCAGTATACAATCGTGGTCGTCTTTGACCTGGATCCTGATGGTGAAATCTGAAACATCCTCGTTGTTGCGTGAGGATATGATGTAGATGAGCCTGCTGACTTTGCCCAGTTTGACCTGGAAGCCGCGGACCACTCTGGCCTGCTCACTAGCCTTCACCTCATAGTTGGCCATGTTGGAATAAACGCCAACACAGAGATCCTGGGGTCTGGTCAAAACAAACTGGTGTTTTCCCCACAGCTGCAGCGCCACTGGGGGAGCAGACTGCGCCTGCTTACCAACCTCCCCCACCAACAGGGTCTTAGGGGCACAGTCATGGCCAAACATAGCCACGACTGTCTTGAAGGACGGGTGGATATGTTTGGGACCATATACCCCTAAGGTGATCTTCTTAACAACATGTTCCCAAACTGTGGAGTCTGGAGACACTGACTGTGCCTGAGCCACGACACAGATGTACATGCAGGGTTCAAGATTGTCCAAACACACCTGCACTGTGTCCCCATACAGGTAGGCCTGAGGAATGGGAGTGTAGGGTCCCTCTTTGCAATCACTCCTTACACACATGACTTCTGTCGTTGTTCTGCTCTCCATTTTCACCACCACAGACACCTTCATTTCTAGAGTTATGGTGGTTTTGGTCTCCATGTTGCTCAGTTTGATCTCCACCACAGGGCTGACAGTGGTGCAGCGATCGTTGTTCAGCTCTAGCGGTGGGTCAAGCAAAGCTTTGATGGAAATTTGCTGTGTGTCCCCTAAGGCCACGTGGCCCTCAGGTATGTGGATGCTGATGTTAGTATCTGGAAGCTGGACTGCCCCTCCAGAGCTGTCCAGCCGACAGACGATGTTGGTTTCCACGGGCTGCGTTTGGCCCCAGCCTGGGTTTTGACCCAGTGAGTCCAGGTCGTGACAGGACCGAGCCAGCTTGCGGTGGGTGAGCCACGCTGTTCGGAAATCCTCCCTGCTCTGGAACTGCTCTGGCACCGGTGCTTTAAGGCCACCAAAGAACCCAGTGGGAGCTTGGGGAGCGTCAGACTGCGCCTGAAGGATGGATAACTCAGACAGGCTGTAAGATCGTTTGCTTCTAAAGAACGGATTCTCCCTTCGCAGCGCTTGTCCCCCGACAGCCGGACTAAGAGGGTTCAAGGTGAAGAGGCCGCTGACATCAGCAGAGCTGCTGGAGGAGTTGGGCACTGATGGAGCGAGTGTATCAAACAGAAGCAGGTCAACTGATCTGTCATTACTCTTTTGATCCAGTGGACTCTGAGGACCCCCATTCAGGAAAGGGTTTGTAGAGGTATGGGTTGTTGAAAAAGGGTTTCCATTCTGAAAGGTGGTGGGCTTCAGTATGACGCCGGCCCACTCTCCTAAAAGTTCCATTTCTGTGGCTACCTCCTCGTTACAGTCTCCCACAGTGTCAATCATCCCACTGTCACTGAACGACGAGTCTCTGTAGTTGATGGGCTCCACGTAGGCCGCAGGGATGTAGCCCATCTCTGTGTTGTTGTGAGCGTACCACCACTCTGCTCCTGACGAGTCCAGGACATACAAGCGGTCGCCTTTAGAGAACTTGAGGGTGGTGAAGCTCGATGGGCAGTAATCCTTAATGGCAATGACTTCCCTGGCAGCGCCGAAGGAGGCAGTTGAATCCAGTCGTAAGGCACTGGGAGAAGGCACTGGGGAATAAAGAACAACGTCAGCTACAGGGGAATGAAAAGGTCCAAACCACCAATCTCTGTCCTGCTAGTATCGCTCCATGTGCTTCACGGTAGTATGTGCCTCTTCAACTGACACTGTAAAATTCAGCTTTATTAAATATGTATTTCCTGTGGAAAAGATGACACAGCTACGTGATCAGACCAGTGCACAGCTTCCAATGACATCATTATTATGCATATTCAGAACACATGCTCTCAAACAGGTTGGAATGGACCCAGACTGAAGGAAACCAAAATCATGTGCTTTCACTGGCTGTAAGATGTTTCAAACTGAAGAAAAGATTGAGACTTACTTTATACATAATTCCAAATAAAATGACAACACAACAGAAAAGTGCCTAACAGGCTCTGAACCTGAACCTGATGCCGGTGTTTCCCATCATTCTTCATTTCATGCCCATAAGGATGTGATCTCAAGTTAAGTAATCATTGAGATATTTGCACAGTAGTAATCTGAATATTTCTATCTAGAGCTGAATGCCATGCGACATTTTACTGCCGCGTTAATAACACACAGACATGAGCTGACCTTTGACATCAGTGAGACTGGCTTCAGACACTCCGTCGCTCAGATCGATGAGCGTCCCCTCAGACTTGCAGCGCGGGAGCGAAGCGTTGCTGCTGTTGGTGGCTCTGATTCGATGGGCGGCCATGTCTGGAGCCGTCGCTATGCACCCGCTGCTGTGATGTGTTTAACTAGTGGCCAAGGGGAATCAAAAAAAACCCCATGATGTCTGAAAGACAAAAAAGATACACAAACATGTGCTTAAAATGTTTAGTACTAAAACATTCAGCGGAAACTGGCGCGTTGTGGACGTTTTTCTCGTTCTGCTGTAAATAACCTTCATTTGCATGATTGAAGTCTTTGATCCTTTAGGATCATCTCAGCAGTAGAAATCATAAACAGAATAACAAATTTAGAATGTTTACTCTCCTGACAAGCACTCCATTAATGTTCATATAAATGCTTAACATCAACATTTTAGCCTTTACTGATCTTTGATTTGTGTCATTAAATGCAGCAAAGACATTTACAGATGTTGGTTTTGTGTCATTCTGTTCTTCCATTATTTTAGTAAAACCACTTAGGCAGCAGATCCTCAGAAACATCTGGAATGGATCAGTTTATGTTGTGAATAATAAAATAGCGTTAAAGAGCAGATGAAGCATCATTTATGTTACTAGATTCAGGATCTAGGACAGTTGGGTGTTGGAAAACTTGCTGTTCAGTTGTTGACAGTCTCCTGTTTTGCGTCTACCTTGCGTTGCTATCGGAGTGCACGTAAATACTGCACCCAGGCTGTAAATATGCATGCTACAAAACAAATGCAGGAGTGACAGACTGCAAACAGCAGATGTGGGTCAGTGGAACGCAGAGACACCAGGCTTTTCACTGCATCCATAATTCATGAGGATGTGAGCTGAGGGAAGACGCAGCAACAGACAGGAATCAGGAGCTGGATGCTTCAGAGCTGGAACACTTCACTCAACACAGTGGAAGTGACAACCAGCACCACAAACAGTGCAAACAGCTGCAAACAGTGAGCCTGCAGCTTCCACCAGCATCGTTCAGTCAATATGAAGACTGGAAGCGGGCAAGTGTCCTGTCTTCAACTGGTGCTTTTCAGCCTCTTCCACCCATTCATCATTAGTTTACATTTGCATGTCACAGTTCCATCATGAGAGGAACCATCAGCTCCGTCCTTCCTCTCGCTGTTAAACATTCAACATGCTTCAGGCTGAAGGAACCAAGCAGCTTCTCTTTGTGTTTGATTCCAGCTGAAAAACAGGAAGTTGCCGTGTAGCTACTTCCTGCTGCCAACAGACCATCCACTGCCCCTCTGATATGCAAAACCTGCAGCGTGTCACAAACACACAGATCCCAATAAGGCAGAATGTTTCAGAAGTTGCTGTTTGTCACCTGCTCAGCGTGAAGCAGCTGAACAGCTGGCACCAGGTCTCAGCAGGAAGCAGGGCACATCAATGCTCACCACCTAGGAAGCCTGTGAGACAAGATCGGTCTGTGATGACAAGTCTCTAAATGTGTGGGAGGAGCTCAACGAGGCGACACCTCCACACAGTGAGCTGTCAGTTGATTGAGGCCGACTCTGTGTCTGCATGAAGCTGCAAACAGAAAAGCGTGAGCAGTGAACTCCGCGATCGGCACCTAGAGCAGCTGCATCTCTTTGAAGCTGGGCTGAGGTCAGATGTAAGCTGTGGGTGGTCTCAGCCTGCACTGTTCACCTCCTGCTACAGAACAATAGCGGGTGGAGACGGCTCTGCATGTAAATCTGAAGAAGCTGCTGTTGCTGCTTAACAGGACGTCCCAGCGCTTGGCAGAGCTTCAGGCTCAGACTTCACCATGTGTGGATTCATCGTTTCACGTCTCATCGAGGGACTGCGTTCTTGGCGCCGCTCCTCAGAACTCCAACATTACAGGATGATCTAGCTGTACATGGGCCTCAGGAATGAGTCTGTCAAGCACTCAGAACGTCTGATATCAGGCGATTCATTAAGACGTATGGCACAAGGTGCTGAAACCCAAACTTCAAAGGAAGTAAGTGGTTTTCGCCTGCAGATTCAGGCTGCTCATCCTCTCAGCGCAGCGTTGGACTAGAAAGAAAAGCCTGATGCCAGATTCTAGACAGACTTCACCTACAGTGATTAGTCTCTGGGAGCTGAAGCTCTAACGAAGACCAAGTCAAACACCTCAGACTTCAGGTCCGTTTGGCTCTAGTATCATCATGATGCCTTCAGGGACCGTACAGAGTGCAGGACACCTTAGTGTTTGGGTGACATTTACATTTGTGATCTATTTAAACCGGTTGTGTGTTTTCATTACGATCCCAATGATCAGCGGTTGATTGCTGGTTGTTGCTGCTGCTTTGTGTTCTTCAGAACTTTTTTTTACCACCTGCGGCTCGGTTCTTACAGAAGGTCAGCGTGGCGTCTGTTGATGCATGAGTGAAAGCCACTCTGAGCACCCACTGTTCCCCATCAGCTGATCAAAGACGCCTTGTGTTTCCTCTGTGACTCTGTAATAAAACCCGTTTGGCACCAGCCTTTTCCTGGGGGACATCCACTCCACAGGAAGTGAGCTGCTGAATGAAAGGAGTGCCGTGGTTGACAGCTCCATGGAGCACTTCCTCTGTGGGGACTCTGGAGCAAAGGCTGAGGGATTAGACATTTTTTAAGTGGGCCAATTCTCCCACAGCCGCTGCGGCGAATCTGAGTGTGGAAACGGCTTACGGAGCCTCGTGGGCCACTGACAATGAGCTCAGCCCAGACTGGAGGCTGGAGGAGGGCGGACGTGGTGATAATTTCATATTCCTCGCTGTGGATGGCGATGTGATGGGAGAGTCCCATCAGTCTGACTCCTTCACCTGCTCCTGGAGGACGGAGCAGCTGGAGGCCGTCTGACGGCGGCTCCGAACCATTTAACAACTCTGCAGAAGAGCCGAGCAAACAAAACACAGATTCTCTCACAACAGCCGACTGCACCACAGTTTACTGGGTGACCTGGAGCCCGTTAAGTCTTCTGCGTGTAAATAATTCAGGCTTTTATTGCTTCTCTGCCACTGTAAAATATATGTGAGGTGCTTGGTGCTTGTTTGGAATGAGACGGCAGAGAGCAGTGAGAGATCAGTTGCTCTGTTTGGAAACCAGGAGGAAACCTGGTGGTCGGCCTCCGGGGAGCGATGCCCAGTTCAGACTGAAACCTCCCCCGTGGGCTCCAGCGGCTCCCGTCACCAGAGCGCGTGTCCTTCTGACCTAACGAACAGCACACGTTATTTGGCTCTGATCGCTGATCTGAGAGCAGCCTCGTGGCTCAGTCTTGGCTGCGGCTTTCAGGATGACTGCTCCTGAGCAGGAAGCGACTGAGGAGGAAATGCCTTTGTGATGAGAGGCGGCCACAGCTCCCTGCCCACTGGCTTCCTTCAGGCATTGTTCTGGTCCCAGTTCAGGAGGACGCTCGACCTGGACCTATGGACACAGAACTAGGTCCATTCTGCACCCACAGCCTGTGATGTTCAGCAGCAGCTGTTCCTGGGTCTGGATCCGTGTTAACAAACGCTCTGCATATGTTTCAGGGGCGTGTGTTTGGCCTCAGGGACGCAGACACAGTGTAGCTACTAATAAAGAACACAGACGTTTGTTTGGCCCACGGCTCCAGAGGAGCCTTCAAACACTGAGCATGAAGCTGGGACATTAATATTACAGCAGGACCCTGCTGCTCTCTACGCACAGGAGGAGGTGTGAACCACAGCTCAGACACCAAATCAGAGCACAGAAGATTATGAAGCAGTTTTCACCTCATACACTACATAAAGTGAGAGATGTGAGCAGCTCAACATCCCATCAATATGAAGTGAATCACGCCCAACACGCAAACAACTTGCCGGTCATGATGATGATGATGATGGTGATTTCTCTTTACCGGCTGTGAGAAACACATTAAACCCATGAGTTCCAACCAACAAGCGCGTGAAACTGGATCAGAGCCGGTCGGAAACAGGCTGGCGCCTTCTGCTCAGTGGATCCAGATCCACGGGACCGGGTTTGACCCGAGTGTGACCTCAGGTGGCGGCGCACAGCGTGGAGGTTCTGATCCGATAGGTCCAGGTGCCGTGTTCCCAGACGGATCAGTGACAGGCGCAGCAACGCAAACAGCCGCTCACGAGTCCACAGCTCAAACAAAGCTCCGGTGTCCGCTTTGCTCCAGGACGGAGTGGAAACGTGGCCCATCACAGCCACACCCCCAACACCAACACCGAGGCACCATCAATGTGTAACAGTGCGTTTAGGTCAAAACAAATAACGGTGTGTGCCTCCATCCTCATTCAGCATTAATGAGGTTCCACCTGTTGGTTAGTGTTAAAGCACTGGGCCAAAAGCTGCCAGCTCATCAGATCCGTCTATCAGCCACTCACACCGCGCTCGGAGCAGAGAACCCACTGGGGACGTTCCACCTGCAGCGTCTCAGTGGAAACCGGCACCGTCTTAAAGTGGGAACTCAGCTAAAAGCAGCACAAACACACAGCCTGCGAACCGTCGTGTTCTGGCTCATTATCTGAGTCTTGACCTGATGCCACAGCTCCACAGCGTCAGCGTCTCAGTCACTACCTCAAATATTTACCAGTCGTTACGCGTCACGTTCTGCACACTTGACAAAATGTGCCTGTGTGGGTTCTGCAGCAGCTGCAGCCGCCACCGATTCCTCTGCTCCACAGAATAAACACACCAAGGTGCTGCAGGGAGCAGGAATGTGAGGAATGCTGAGCTCCCAATGAAATCATGCATTATTCAAGTCAAGGAGGAAAGAAAGTGGGAGACCTCATCGTTCTTTTGACAACAGAGACGAGGTTGGAGGTCGTGTTAAACTGTCAGTCTGGGCTTTTATCAGGAAATTCATGGCGCTGCGTTCACTGTTGCCAGTCGTGTCACGAACCTGGAGACAATGGTTTAGACACACACGCCCACGTCCTCCAGCCCCACCACACACACACACACACACGCACACACACACACACACACACACACACACACACACACACACACACACACACACACACACACACACACACACACACACACACACACAGTAGGGGTTCAGTGCAGATCAGGCCCTTTGTTATCTGGAGATGCTGAGTCTGACACGCTGATTAAATATTTATCTAACAATTATTATGACACCATTCTAATTTATGCTCACACACAAAGCCAGTCTCACTGAACTTGGTTCCCAAAACACGAGCACGGTTTGTTTTAGCCAATCAGATTCATTAAGACGGGGAATCACAGTCAGCAGTTTAGAAGCCACTGGAATCCAAGGGTCGGTGCAAGGCTTCAGTCGCACCAGAAACCAGCAGGTTTCTCTTAACAGCAGGGTTCTACATTTCTATTAAAGGTCTGTGAAGATGCTGCATGAATCTCCCGTGTGGGTCGAACGCCTTGAGCCACAGGTCTCATGCTACAAGTTGCTACAAGACGCTGCAGATGCTACTTGGAAAGCAGCCGACCTCGTCCACGCATCATTCAGACACTGGACGCACAGTGAGGGGGCGTCGGTGACGGAGCGAGCGAGGATGACTCACCCCAGAACCAGGGGAGCCCGGCACCGCGGGCCCGCCGGGCCAAAGGCTGCCTGTGTGGCGCCGGCCACAGCTGGGCCCTCGGCACCGCGGCGCACGCTGTGATCAGCTGGAGCTGAGCTGCAGCGACATCAGGAGACGCACGGTCGCCGGGGGGCACTTATCTGGAATCACATGCATTCATTCCTTCAAACGCTCTATTCAGCTGCGACCCAGGCGCTGGAGGGATGAAGTACTCAGGAGGAAAACTAATTCATTAACTGAGGGCAAACTCCGCTTCATTTCTCACAATCAGCACAAACATTTCCCATGTTCACATAAACCACAAGTTCTAGTCGATCCTGAATTCATCCATGTCTGGTTACGAAACAAACACAAATTAAACACAATTAAATCAGTTTTAAGATTATTGTAATTATTAATAAAATCAACCCTAACTATGACGTTTGCCCCAAAATGTGACAGAGGAACCTCCAGCAACATCCTGAACACAGGTCAACAAGTGTCCGCATCAGAGTTCGTTATTCAGCTCTGGTTCCAGACAAACGTCAGACTGTGCAGAGTTGTGTGTTTGAGTGGTTTCCACCTGATGGACGTCACACATTAGCTGCTACGGCGCCGCGGAGCCTCGACCTCTGACCGCGTCGTTCCCCCCTGCTGTTTTGGCCTTTCAGCTTCTTATTAACCTACAGTTACGCTGATTATCAACTTATTGACAGAGAACGTCGCCGTGCAGCCAAGCACTAATTAGCGCCGCGACCTTCACAGGCTCTGAACACACTCCCACCGCCCATGGTACATAAGTCCACTTCATTCACGCCAGAAGCTTCCAGAACAATGCCTCAGTGCAGCACAAGGACAGAAGCGCAAATGCGTCTACGGATCCAAACTATGACTGCGCCACAACACTTTTTTACGGTTTCCCCCTTTAATTTGCTTTAAACACCAACAGTGCCCGGCAGGTTCTGCCCAACATGGACTGAGCCGGTGACGGTGGCGAGTGCGACGAGCAGCAGGTGAGAGCAAAGAACCAACGCGGCTCCGAGCGACGCGTCACCTGAACGCAGCACGGTCACGTTCGCTGTCCGGCCTCATGTTTTACTGCAGCGAGGCCTTTCACACCTTCAGCAACATTATTACTTTGGTTGAAGTGCAGCATTTCTTCTTCTCACACAATATAAATAACTGTCAATTTGTTTTCAATGTTTCCAGTGAATTCTTAATTTTCATTTTCATTACAAATATTATTAGAATCATTGTTATTTCAGCTTCCGCTGGTTTGCTGCTCACTTCCTCTGCTCCCATTGTAAAGGTGATGATGATGATGAAGGTGATGTTAAATCAGTGAGGGGGGGGGGGTGCCATGGCAACCGGTGTAACCCACAGTCAGCCCGGGTTCAGAGGTTCAGGTTCTGTAACGCCAGCGTGAGACTTAACGGAAGCGGGTTCTGAGGCTGCTTTGGAATCAGACTCTGGTTCCGTTTCTAAGTTCAACCGCTTTAAACTCGACTCCGATTAGCAACAATGTAGCAACAAAGAGCGAGAAGCGGCGTGAGAGCAAGTTTAGCAGCTGGTCCGACCCAGTTGGACCCAGTCAAAGGTTCAAACGCTCCAACGAACAGCGAGGCGCTAAAACACAACACGAGGAGCCGGACCGTTAAACTGGGAGCTGTTTGCGTCCGAACCGGAGCGGGAGTGTTCCCGAACCGCGTCTCAGCCCGCACGATCAAACGGTGAAAAGTTGCCCAGAGCCGTCGCTCCCGCGGCGCAGCGTCCAGCGCTGAAACACACGCGGGGCGCGGGGAAAAACATGGCAGCTTACCGAACCGAGAACAAGTCCGGTTTGTCCCGCGAAGGCGGCCGAGCAGGCGCAGTTTCCGTGCGTCTCCCTCCCGACGGCGGCGCTGGATGTGCGCGGACGCACCGAGTGCTCCTGGAGGAAAGCAGCCGAGCTCCGGCTGATGTCACGGGCTCGGGGAGGGAGGGGCCTGGCCCGGACGCGTTTCCACGAGGACGTGATGTCACGGCTGCGGTTCGGATGTGCGGACTCGAACGCGAGCACGCGCGTTGGTCCAGCGTCATGAACTAACTCAACTGTTTCCATTTCCTCCAACGATGAGTCCAGATGCGTGACGTCCTGCTTCGGGTTCCGATGCCACACGTCCGTGGGAGGAGGATCGTCGAATGAACAGAAACACGGGGAAGTTGACGGAGCAGTGGCTGCTAATAACGGTGTCATCATGTCAGAGTCAACGTTTAGGACTAATGATCCGAGAGGCTTCTGCGGAGTTGATCACATCACATCACAGCTCAGCACATAATGAATGTAAATGCACTGAGTAGCAGTGACGTCACACACTCGCCCTCTGGCAAAATCATTGATGCAAATCCTACCTCGGTGTGTTAGTGAAACTCACCGTCCCTAAAATCACATCAACTACACACCACATCTACACACCACATCTACACACCACATCTACACACCACATCTACACACCACATCTACACAACACATCTACACAACACATCTACACACCAGATCTACACATGACATCTACACACCACATCTACACATCACATCTACACACCACATCTACACACCACATCTACACAACACATCTACAAACCACATCTACACATCTACACAACACATCTACAAACCACATCTACACATCACGTCTACACATCACATCTACACACCACATCTACACATCACATCTACACACCACATCTACACACGACACGACACACAAGCTACACACCACACGACACACCGACACAACACCTACACACTACATCGACACACCACAGCTACACACCACACTACACACACACACACACCACAACACCCACACACACACACACACCACATCTACACACCACATCTACACAACAGGACACATCACATCACACATGACATCTACACACCACATCTACACACATCTACACACCACATCTACACAACACATCTACACATGACATCTACACACCACATCTACACACCACATCTACACATCTACACACCACATCTACACATCTACACACCACATCTACACACCACATCTACACACCACATCTACACACCACATCTACACATCTACACACCACATCTACACAACACATCTACAAACCACATCTACACATCTACACAACACATCTACAAACCACATCTACACATCACGTCTACACATCACATCTACACACCACATCTACACATCACATCTACACACCACATCTACACACTACATCTACACATCACATCTACACACCACATCTACACACCTACACAACACATCTACACACTACATCTACACACCTACATCTACACACTACATCTACACACCACATCTACACACTACATCTACACACCACATCTACACATCTACACATCACATCTACACACCACATCTACACACCACATCTACACAACACATCTACACATCACATCTACACATGACATCTACACACCACATCTACACATCACATCTACACACCACATCTACACAACACATCTACACATGACATCTACACACCACATCTACACACCACATCTACACACCACATCTACACACCACATCTACACATCTACACACCACATCTACAATCACACACCACACACACACCAACACACACCCACAACCACAGCACACATACAACGACACACACCACATCAACACAACACACGACAACCACACACAACACATCGACACACCACATCTACACAACACAACAGCGACACACACATCACACACCTACACACTGCTACACGACAGCACCACACATTACCACACCCCCTTCTACACACCACATCTACACATCTACACACCACATCTACACATACACATCTACACACCACATCTACACATCACATCTACACACCACATCAACACAACACATCTACACACCACATCTACACAACACATCTACACACCACATCTACACAACACATCACATCTACACATCACATCTACACACCTAAACACTGCATCTACACGTCACATCTACACATCACATCTACACACCACATCTACACACCACATCAACACACCACATCTACACACCACATCTACACACCACATCAACACACCACATCAACACACCACATCTACACATCTACACACCACATCTACACACCACATCTACACACCACATCAACACATCTACACACCACATCTACACACCTACACAACACACCTACACAACACATCTACACACCTACACATCTACACATCACATCTACACACCACATCTACACATGACATCTACACACCACATCATGGTTTCCAGAGCAAGAGGCTGAATTAGCTCCACTTATATAGAAATCATGCTCACCTGTCAGTGCATCACTTGCACTAAGTGTTTGATTTAAAGCTGCTCTACTGTACGTGTTTTTGTTGTTGTACTTCTCTTTTTGGCCGTTAGGGGGCAGACGTCCAAGAACTGATCACGCACAAACGCCTCATTTGTGAATTGGAACATTAGAGCAGCGCCGGTTCTGGCCTGGTTTCCATCCACTAGAGATGGTGATGATCCTTCTCCACCCCCACCCCCAGCAGGTGGCGCTGTAGTTCACCTGTGCCCAGAGCACCAGAGAACCATGTAACAGCATCTCCTTCATTCTCCGTCAAAGCTCCTGGATGCACACTAATTTACGAGGTCATAAACAGTGTATGTGACTACATTTCATCTGTGATGACTAGAACCTGATGGATGTAGGTTCTAGAATCCAGGCCGTGGCCGAGTTGCGCCCTAGGCAACGACATGATTTTGCGCCCTCTCTCTCTGAATCAACAGAAAGCACAGCTCATTCTCCTTCATTTCCTTAAAACTAAAATACTTTGACATGTGTTATTTCTGGTTATTTTTCATAGTTCTGGTCATTTTGTGTTTATTCCAAGTTAAAGCTTTGACCTGATGAAATATTGCCAGTCCCTTCATTGAGAAGCTGTCAGATTCATCCTCTCAGTTCAAGCGTGTTACTAGCATCCAGCTAACAGCAGGTGTTTGTCAGGAGCCGAGCAGAGAGACGCGTCCCAGACAAAAACAAACAGGCACAGCACCAGTGATGGATTTCATCCATTATCAAGCTTTCAATCAGCCTGAAGTACAGAGCGCAGCCCAGCATCGATCAGGTGCTGCTTACGCACCTTGTCGTTTATCACAGCAGAGTCCACATTTAGAACGACCTCACGCTAGAAGAACCGAGACACGGGTCCAGGACCCGTGTGTGAGCCGGAATCAGCAGAGTCCAAGGTGTGGGTTCAAAGAACAGGGAAGGAGGACGTCTGAGCCAGGATACAGGGTGAGGCTCCTACATTAAGGCCCGTTATGAGCCCAATAACCCATCCTGTCCCTGAGCACCGGTGGAACCGGGCTGCACTCGGGTTGAGGAACAGAACTCTGAAAGTTTTAAACAGCCTCCTGCATCAGCGGAACCGCACCGACAGTGAAATGTGCAGAACATCGCGGGCCTCTGCCTCTGGAAGACGTTCGTCTCGGTGAGAAGGAACCACCTGGAGGCAGCTGTGAGAACGTTGGTCGTTTCATGCGTGTGACCAGCGGCTGTGGAGGAGTACGAACTTTAATGGAGACGGGAACGGCGTTAAAAGGAAATGTGCTGAAAACAACATCAAATATTTATCCCGGGGCTCCGGCTCCGAGCTGCAGGAGAGGAAGCGTAAACACGCTCTGGATGCGGATCGGTCCCAGTTCGCTCGTTCGCAGCAGCAAAATTAGGCTTCAAATCAAAGAAGCTGTAATGTGTGGGATTCGACTCATTAACTGTTTGACCGCAGTTCAAGAGTTTTCTGGCTGATTACACTGTACAAGCGTTAACGCGTGCACATAATAATATTCCCCCCCGTGGCCCGGTTCTGGCGGAGGGAGACCCCCTGGAGCCCTCCGTGTGCCGAGCGGGTTGGGTTCAGGCCGCCTTTGAGTCCAGGTTCTGGTTCCGCGTGCTGCCTCACTCCCAGTCCCATGATTTATACTCTGTCCTCGGCGTGTGACAGGAAGCACCGGCGGCGTAGAACCAAACACAGAGATGCAAACAGCTCTCTCACATCCACATTAGGAGCTCCTGCAGGAACGCAGGAAGCTGCATCACGACTCTCACTGATGACACGGATGAGCGCCGTCTGTTCCTAATGACTGATCGATCAGCTGGTTCCTCGTTTGTTGGCTTTGGCCTCATTCGACCGCTCCCGGCGCTGCTGGTAAATGGGAGCAGCTCACCGTTGCACCTGTTGATGGGCACCAGCTCAATCTGCTCCTCACCTGCTGCCGCTTCCTGGAAGTGCAGATGATGTTCAGTCGACTTCTTCTGTGGTAGAAGGTGAAACGAAGCTGTGACGTGAGGCTCTGTATGACAGCGTTGTTTCTGTTTCATAGATTGTGTTTGTGAGCGATGGGAACACTCTCCACGGAGCTGATCCCACCTTCATCATCTTTGCAACAGGCTCATCACATTTACACCACATAGGATTCAATTACAAATTCAATCAGCTTTTCTTATGACTCCATTCCTCTCCGCCTCACGGGGACGTGAGCGTCTAAGAGGGAGACAGTAAATATTTGATGAAAGTGCAGATTAATGAGACGCTCCACTGTTTCCATGGAGGGTTGGACTTAGTAACGGCATAGAGGCTGTTGTAAAGTCTGCTTGCTCTGACATTAGGCGCCTGTTTTCTGTTCCTCCACCTGGTACGTGTCATTACAGAGCGGCAGGTTTACGTCTCAGCTCCTGGACCGATTTCACTACACAGGCGTGTGCACGAGCAGCTCATCAGCGAGCTGTAAACTCACCATGACGCCTGTGACTGCTGCCCCTAGTGGCCGCGCGTGGAATTACATGTAACACACTGAGGACACAGCTCAATGTCTTTTAAAATCATGTTTTTAATGCTCGAAAAGATTCAGATTCTCCTTCAGATTTCTGTTGGAGAAAATATATTTTCATCTATTATTTCCGTCAGCTGTCATTTAGCAGCAACTCAGGGAATAAGTTTGAAACAAAGAGTTATTAACATTCCCCTCATTGAGCAGACGAAATGACTGTATCCACAGTCCAATTACTGTGCTCAGTGGCGAGGCCCCTTCTTTCCTCCCACTTTGACGGCTTTAGTCGCGCGGTCAAGCGTTTCAGGGACGGCGCGGCGGCGGCGTGAGGCTCGTCCTCATTAACACCCACTATTGGTAACATGTTGGTGATTGGCCACGCTCGCAGCACATCTGCCTGCAGCAGCACCGTCATGAAGCAGCCAATGAATGAAGCAGGGGTCGCATGCGACATGTGCAGAAATACGCCTGAATTCAGCTGCTGCCTTTTGATCGTTCCTTTAACACTCATCATTCCTTCACTTCGTTGCTTCCTGTTTGTTTGTTTTCTGGTTGTGGTTTGACTTTGTGTTTGCATTTTTATGTGATTTTCATTGCAGGTTTATTCCTTATTATTGTGGTGTTTTTATTGTTACCAGGTCTGATGTCTGTCTAAAGTCTGTTGCTTCTGTTTAAACATGAGTCTGACTAGAGACCAGCAACAAATGACACCAGGAGGCAAAGGAGCTGTTCATATTTAATACAATGATACAGAAAACAGCTGTACAGCACACACACGCACACACACACACACACACGCACACGTACACACACACGTACACGCACACACACACACGCATATATACAGACACACACACACATGCACACACACACACACATATATACAGACACGCACACACACACATGCTCATATACACACACACACATACACACACATGCACACACACACACACACGCATATATACAGACAAACACACACACATATATACAGACACGCACACACACACATGCTCATACACACACACACACACACACACACACACACACACGCTCACACACATACACACACACACACTCATATACACAAACACACACACACACACACACACACACACATTCATCACACATGCACACACACGCACCTTCACATGCTCACACACACACACACACACACACACACACACACACACACACACACACACACACACACACACACCCAAAGAGCACACAATGTCTACAGCACACATTGGACACAGTCCTCAGAGTCTAAAGTGTTTTCACTGTCGGCCATGTTGGTCTCTTCTGCTCGCTGCTATAGACACTGGTAAGTAACATGGCGAGAATCACACTCCAAATATACAACAACATGGTGTAAACTCGAGTTGCTGCTGCTTCTCTGTGGGTTCAAACAGACAAATGGGTTCTACTCCGGCCATGATGTCATGGTGACATCACGGTGACATCACGGTGACATCACAACAGCTACGGGTTCTACCGTCATTAACCAAAGACAAACTGGCTCCACTGATGGAGGAACAGGAAGTGCAGCCATCTTGAAGCTTGTGATGTCACTCATCAACTCCCTCCTCTTCCTCCAGTGACGTTCGGCCTCAGGGTCTTTTTATTATTCATTTCTAATTAAACTTGGCTCCTCCGCCTTTTTTCCTTTCGTTACAGGGAGCTAAACACACAGAACATGCTGTGAGGCCCGGTTCTGTTGCTGACACTGAATGCTTGGTTCCTCAGCTGGTACTCGTTCTCCTGGAGCAGGAAAGGACCATGAGCAGGTGCCCAATGGAACGGGCCTCGACCCGCATTCATGTAAGACAGGAGCTCATGTGAATGAACCAGGCATCACAGCAAAATGAACAAAGCCAGCGCTTGTT